>NC_088233.1:45805136-45819916 GCF_036934945.1 Oncorhynchus masou masou
CAGCTGCGAGCAGCGCCACCTGATGCTCTCCACTCTGAGGTCCTGCAGTGGGCCCATTCCTCCAGGTTTGCATGTTACCCGGGCTTCCGTCATACCCTGGCCTTCGTGCAACAACGCTTTTTGTGGCCTACGATGGTTCCGGATGTTGCCGCATTTGTCTCCGCCTGCACGGTCTGTGCTCAGAATAAGACTCCTCGGGAAGCTCATGTTGGTCTTCTGCAACCACTGCCTGTCCCTCACCATCCCTGGTCTCACATACCCCTGGATTTCATTATGGGTCTCCGCCCGTCTGAGGGCAACACTGCCATCCTGACTGTGGTCGACCGGTTTTCCATGGCAACTCACTTCATTTCTCTCCCCAAACTACCCTCAGCCAAGGAAGTAGCACATCTTCCAGATCCAAGGACTGCCCATGAACATGGTCTCCGATAGGGGGCCGCAGTTCTCGTCCCAGTTCTGTTAGGCGTTCTGCAACCTCATTGGGCCATTGGCCAGCCTGTCCTCTGGGTTCCACCAGCAGTCGAATGGCCAGTCGGAGCGAGCCAACCAGGCTCTTGATACTACTGTGTGCTGCCTGGTCTTCTCCAACTCAACCTCCTGGAACCAGCAGCTGGTATGGGTTGAGTATGCCCGCAACACCCTTCCATTTGAGTGTTCCCTGGGGTATAAGTCCCCGCTCTTCCCCGGGCAGGAGGAAGAGGTTGGCGTACCTTCTGCCAAGATGTTTGTCCACCACTGTCATCGCAACTGGAGAAGACCCCGGCCCGCCCTCCGCAAGACCACTCCAGGTATCGATGACAAGCGGCTCCCTGGTATCGTCTCGGCAGAAGGTATGGCTATCCATCTGGGATCTGACCCTCCGGGTGGAATCCTGCAAACTCTCCCCTGGTTTATCAGCCCGTATCCCATCTCCAAGATTATTAGCCCCTATGCTGTTCGTCTTCTGTTGCCCGTTGCCCCGTGCCCTTCATATACATCCCTTTTGTCATGTGTCCAGAGTCAAGCCTGTTTCCAGGCCCACCCCTCTTTAAATCAAATATCACATTTTAGTAGACAAATATGTCGAATACTAACAGTGAAATGCTTACTTACGAGCCCAAAACCAACAGTGTAGTCTCAAAAAATACGGACAAGAATAAGAGACAATAGTAACTAGTGCTTAAAGAGCAGCAGTAAAACAACAATAGCCAGAATATATACAGGGGGGTACCGGTACAGAGTCAATGTGAGCGGCCACCAGTTAGTTTAGGTAGTATATACATGTAGGAGTTATTGAAGTGACTATGCGTAGCTGACAGTAACAGAGGGTAGCAGCGGTGTAAAGAGGAGGGGTGGGGGCAATGCAAATAGTCTGGGTAGCAATTTGATTAGATGTTCAGCTTCATGGCTTGAGGGTAGAAGCTGTTTAGAAATCCCTTGGACCTAGACTTGGTGCTCCGGTATCGCTTGCCGTGCAGTAGCAAAGAAAACAGTCTATGACTAGGGTGGCTGGAGTCTTTGACAATTTTTAGGGCCTTCCTCTGACACCGCCTGGTATAAAGGTCCTGGATGGCAGGAAGCTTGGCCCCAGTGATGTACTGGGCCATTCGCACTATCCTCTGTAGTGCCTTGAGGTATGAGGCTGAGCAGTTACCATACCAGGCAGTGATGCAACTAGTCAGGATGTTCTCCATGGTTCAGCTGTAGAACCTTTTGAGGATCTGAGGACCCATGCCAAATCTTTTTAGTCTCCTGACAAGGTAATTGTTTTCATTGTGCCCTCTTCACGACTGTCTTGGTGTGCCTGGACCAGGTTCGTTTAAAAAAACTTGAAGCGGTCAACCTGCTCCACTGCAGTCAAGTCAATGAGAATAGGGACGTGCTCGATCCTCTTTTTCCGGTAGTCCAAAAATCATCTCCTTTGTCTTGATCACGTTGAGGAAAGGGTTGTTGTCCTCGCACCTGAGGGTGTTGGAGTCGTGCCTGGCCGTGCGGTCATGAGTGAATAGGGAGTACAGGAGGGGACTGAGCATGCACCCCTGAGGGGCCCCCGTGTTGAGGATCAGTGTGGCGGATGTGTTGGAGTGGGTCTAGGGTTTCTGGGATAATGGTGTTGATGTGAGCCATGACCATTCTTTCGAAGCATGTCATGCCTACAGACGTGAGTGCTACGGGTCGGTAGTCATTTAGGCAATTACCTTAGTGTTCTTGGGCACAGGCACTATGGTTGTCTGCTTAAAACATGTTGGCATTACAGACTCAGACAGGGAGAGGTTGAAAATGTCAGTGAAGACACTTGCCAATTGGTCAGCGCATGCTCGCAGTACACGTGCTGGTAAACAGTCTGGCCCTGCGGACTTGTGAATGTTGACCTGTTTAAAGATCTTACTCACATCGGCTGCAGAGAGCGTGATCACAAGTCTTCCAGAACAGCTGGTGTTCTCATGCATGTTTCAGTGTTATTTGCCTTGAACCGAGCATATAAGTATTAAGCTCATCTGGTAGGCTCGTGTCACTGGGAAGCTCTCGGCTGTGCTTCCCTTTGTTGTCTGTAGTGGTTTGCAAGCCCTGCCACATCTGACAAGCTTCAGAGCCAGTGTAGTACGATTAGATCTTCGTGCTGTATTGATGCTTTGTCGTTTGATTGTTCGTCAGAAGGCATAGCAGGATTTCTTATAAGCTTCCGGGTTAGGGTCCCGCTCTTTGAAAGCGGTAGCTCAAGCCTTCAATTCCATGCGGATGCTGCCTGTAACCCATGGCTTCTGATTGGGGTATGTACATGCGGTCACTGTGGGGATGACATCATCGAATCACTTATTGATGAAGCCAGTGACTGATGTGGTTGGTGTTCTCCTCAATGCCGTCGGAGGAATCTCTGAACATATTCCGGTCTGTGCTAGCAAAACAGTCCTGTAGCTTAGAACCTGCTTCATCTGACCACTTTTTTTTTTATTGTCCTGCTTACATTTTTGCTTGTAAACAGGAATCAAGAGGATAGAATTATGGTCAGATTTTCCAAATGGAGGGTGAGGGAGAGCTTTGTATCTGTCTCTGTGTGTGTAGAGTATAGGTGGTCCAGAGATTTTTTTCGTCAGGTTGCACATTTAACATGCTGATATAAATTTGGTAAAAGAGATTTAAGTTTCCCTTCGTTAAAGTCCTTGGCTACTAGGAGTGCCGCCTCTGGGCGAGCGTTTTCTTGTTTGCTTATGCCGGAATACAGCTCATTCAATGCTGTCTTAGTGCCAGCCTCTGACTGTGGTGGTATGTAAAAACAGCTACGAAAAATACAGATAAACTCTAGGTAGATAGTGTGGTCTACAGCTTATCATGAGATACTCTCTCTCAGGTGAGCAATAGCTTGAGACTTCCTTAGATATCGTGCACCAGCTGTTCTTTACAAAAATACATTGTACGTCTCACTTTGTCTTACCAGACGTCGCTGTTCTATCCTGCCGGTATAGCGTGTAACCAGCCAGCTGTATGTTGATAGTGTCGTTGTGTTCAGCCACGATTCCGTGATAGATAAGATGTTAGTTTTTAATGTCCCGTTGGTAGGTTAATTTTCCGTGTAGCTCGTCGATTTTATTCTCCAAAGTTTGCACATTTGCTAGCAGAATGGAGGGAAGTGGGGGTTTATTCGATCGCCTATGAATTCTCAGATGGCAGCCCGCCGTTTGACCCCTTTTCCTCCATCTCCTCCTCACGCAAATCGCTGGGATTTGCGCCTGTTCCTGAGAAAGCAGTACATCCTTTGCGTCGGGCTCGTCAGTCACCTGAAGGTTAGCCCTCGGTTCAAGGGGTTCCAGTACCTGGTTAACTGGGAGGGTAATGGCCCGGAGGAGAGCTTCTGGGACCCCACCAGAGACATCCTGGACCCAGGCCTCATCACGGATTTTCAACACCGACACCCCGGTCAACCAGTTATGTGCCTAGGTAGGATGCCAGGTGGCGAGGGAGGAGTACTGTCACACCCTGATCTGTTTCACCTGTCTTTGTGATTGGCTCCACCCCCTCCAGGTGTCGTCCATCTTCCCCATTATCACCAATGTATTTATATATGTGTTCTCTGTTTTTCCGTTGCCAGTTCGTCTTGTTTGTCAAGTCAACCAGCATTTTTGTTCTCAGCTCCTGCTCCTGGTTTTGACCTTCGCCTGTCCTGATTCTGAGCCCGCCTGCCTGTCCACTCTGCCTGAGCCTGCCTGACTGTAGACCTGTACCTTTGCCCCACCTCTGGTTTACTGACCTCTGCCTTCCTTGGCCTACCTTTTGCCTGCCCCTATTGGAATATTAAACAGGGGCAGCATCTGGGTCTTACCTTGATTCTTGACAAATGCAAATGGTGGCTAGTTGGAAGATTATCAAATATAAAATATATTTTGATTTGTCAACTTGTTTTGGTCACTACATGATTCCGCATGTGTTATGTGGAACAGATCCAGTGTTGATGTCGTCACCATTATTCTACAATGTAGAATAAAAGAAAGACCTTGAATCAGTTAGTGTCCAAACTTTCGACTGCTACTGTACTCGGAAGCGGTAGAGGGTGTACACGCCTCCTGAGTTGTGCTAAAATTCCACTCCGAATACCTCTTCCCCACTGGCGGCATCTTTGAGCAACCTCTGGGATAAAATTCAATCACTTTGGGGATTAGAAACAAAAGACACAATTCAGGAAAGTTGTATTTCTGGTCGAAATGCTGGTGAGTTGCCACTGCTCTGATATTCTAAAGTTATTTCTGGCAGTATGCATTAATGCAAAAAACTATCTGGGCTTATAATGTAAGAAATAACACAAAAATGTAAAAATTACTGTAAAGTTGCTTTGGAGCCAGAAACAGAGCGGCAATGTCTATCAGCACCATCTTGTATATGTTATCACATGTTGGTGATATTTTGAAAAAATGTTTTTTAAACATGCTTTATTATGTCATCAGCGACAATAAAGACTGCTTATGTCTGAGAGGATTCTTCCTGGCTAACGATCCTGTACAGTTCGTTGAGTGCCGCCTTCTTGTGGTGGCACTCAACGAACTGTGTGGGTATGTACAGCCGTGGCCAAAAGTTGAGAATGACACAAATATTAATTTCCACAAAGTTTGCTGCTTCAGTGTCTTTAGATATTTTTGTCAGATGTTACTATGGAATACTGAAGTATAATTACAAGCATTTCATAAGTGTCAAAGGCTTTTATTGACAATTACATGAGGTTGATGCAAAGAGTAAATATTGATAGTGTTGACCCTTTTTTTCCAAGACCTCTGCAATCCGCACTGTCATGCTGTCAATTAACTTTTGGGCCACATCCTGACTGACGGTAGCCCATTCTTGCATAATAAATACTTGGAGTTTGTCAGAATTTGTGGAGTTTTGTTTGTACACCCGCCTCTTGAGGATTGACCACAAGTTCACAATGGGATTAAAGCCTGGGGAGTGTCCTGGCCATGGACCCAAAAAAATCAATGTTTTGTTCGCCGAGCCACTTAGTTATCACTTTTGCCTTATTGCAAGGTGCTCCATCATGCTGGAAAAGGCATTGTTTGTCACCAAACTGTTCCTGGATGGTTGGGAAAAGTTGCTCTCAGAGGATGTGTTGGTACCATTCTTTATTCATGGCTGTGTTCTTAGGCAAAATTGTGAGTGAGCCTACTCCCTTGGCTGAGAAGCAACCCCACACATGAATGGTCTTTACTGTTGGCATGATACAGGACTGATGGTAGCGCTCACCTTGTCTTCACCGGACAAGCTTTTTTCCGGATGCCCCAAACAATCGGAAAGAGGATTCATCAGAGAAAATGTCTTTACCCAGTCCTCCGCATTCCAATCCCTGTAACTTTTGCAGAATATCAGTATGTCCCTAATGTTTTTCCTGGAGAGAAGTGGCTTCTTTGCTGCCCTTCTTGACACCAGGCAATCCTCCAAAAGTCTTCGCCTCACTGTGCGTGGAGATGCACTCACACCTGCTTGCTGCCATTCCTGAGCAAGCTCTGTACTGGTGATGCCCCGATCCACAGCTGAATCAACTTTAGGTGATGGTCCTGGCGCTTGCTGGACTTTCTTGGGCGCCCTGAAGCCTTCTTCACAACAATTTAACCACTCTCCTTGAAGTTCTTTATGATCCGATAAATGGTTGATGTAGGTGCAATCTTACTGGCAGCAATATCCTTGCATGTGAAGCGTTTTTTGTGCAAAGCAATGATGACGGCACGTGTTTCCTTGCAGTTAACCATGGCTGACAGAGGAAGAACAAGGATTCCAAGCACCACCCTCCTTTTGAAGCTTCCAGTCTGTTATTCGAACTCAATCAGCATGACATAGTGATCTCCAGCCTTGTCCTTGTCAACACTCACACCTGTGTTAATGAGAGAATCACTGACATGATGTCAGCTGGTCCTCTTGTGGCAGGGCTGAAATGCAGTGGACATGTTTTGGGGGGATTCAGTTCATTTGCATGGCAAAGAGGGACTTTGCAATCAATTGCAATTAATCCGCTCACTCTTCATATGAACGTAAGGTTCAACAACTGAGACATAAGCTGAACAAGTTCCACAGACATATGACCCTGACCAAAGGGGTAGTCAAAATCAAAAGTAACAGACAGTATCTGGTGTGGCCACCAGCTGCATTAAGTACTGCAGTGCATCTCCTCCCCATGGACTGTACCAGATTTGCCAGTTCTTGCTGTGAGATGTTACCCTACTCTTCCACCAAGGCACCTGCAAGTTCCTGGACATTTCTGGGGGAAATGACCCTAGCCCTCACCTTCCAATCCAACAGGTCCCAGACGTGCTCAATGTGATTGAGATCCGAGCTCTTAACTGGCCATGGCAGAAGAATGATATTCCTGTCTTGCAGGAAATCACGCACAGAACGAGCAATATGCATGGTGGCATTGTCATCATGTCAGGATGAGTCTGCAGGAAGGGTAACGCATTGAGATTGCCTGCAATGACAACAAACTCAGTCCGATGATGCTGTGACACAACGCCCCAGACTATGACGGCCCCTCCACCTCCAAATCAATCCCACTCCAGAGTACAGGCCTCGGTGTAACGCTCATTCCTTTGACGGAAAATGCAAATCCGACACTCCCCCCCTGGTGAGACAAAACCGCGACTCGTCAGTGAAGAGCACTTTTTGCCAGTCCTGTCTGGTCCAGTGACGGTGGGTTTGTGCCCATAGGTGACGATGTCTGGTGAGGACCTGCCTTACAAAATGCCAACAAGGCCTCAATCCAGCCTCTCTCAGCCTATTGCGGACAGTCTGAGCACTGATGGAAGGATTGTGTGTTCCAGGTGTAGCCCGGGCAGTTGTTGTTGCCATCCTGTACCTTTCCCGCATGTGTGATGTTCGGAAGTACCAATTCTGTGCAGGTGTTTTTACACATGGTCTGCCACTGCGAGGACGATCAGCTGTCCGTCCTGTCTCCCTTTTGCACTTGTCACGAACTGGCTCAAAGCCCGTAACAAAAGGGAGACAACGTGGAGATAAGGAGTAACAAAACATATTTATTAAATAAGTAACTAAGTACAATATACAATGGTGTGTATAATCAGTAGTGTAAGTGAGTGTTTTGCATGCATGAATGTGATAATGCAGGGTGTTGAAAGGTGCCAAAGCAAACAACCAAATGGCCACCAAGAAACACAACAAAATCTCGAAATGTGTCTGCATGGAGAGAGTCTCTTCCAAGAATGTGGAAGAGGTCTATTTATCCTGGGACACACTGCTCTTACTGACACCAAATGTTATTTGGATTTTTACGAATTATCTTTGAAAGACAGGGTCCTGAAAAAGGGACGTTTACATGTAGTGGGGTATTTTAGGATCAGGAACTCCAGGTTGGGTGAACAGGAGCTCAAGATTTTTTCAACTTCGATACACCCAGAATTGTTGATGAAGAAACATACATTCAATCCATATGGAAAATGGAAAAGCCGTTTGATTGAATAAGGAGAGTCAAGTGTATCGTCTGTGAGCCATGTCCCTCTGTGATTGAAGCCTTGCTCTATGTTCACAAAGTGTATTTTCCAGAGATTGGACATTCGCCACCTGGTTCCTAGGAAGAGGAGGCCGTCTTGTCAGTCTGGCTTGGAGTCCTCCTTTCCTTCATCATCTTTGTCGCTGGTATACCCTTTGGTCATCTTGGTCAGTTATATCTATAAAATGCAAGCGTACAAAAGTATATCAATCCACACTTAGCTGAGTATGCAACCAACATGTCTAAACTTGTATAAGCATTTCTCAAGGTCGGAGAAATAAAGAGGGGCCATGTGATAAATCATGCACATGCCTATTTAGAAAGGCAATTACCCCACAGGAAATTCAGTGAAATCAATTGAAGGATAGACACCATGACATTTCAGATAAAAGCCCTGGGTGGCTGTTTGAGATGGTGCTGTCTGAAATGATAATATTAGCTAATGGGAATTATGGGCTGTCAATTTATCTTTTCCATCTCCCATTCTGCGCAGTCAGGTAAACACATTTATACACAGGCAGTTTGGTGACAATGATCAATGACTCTTATCACTGTATGTCTGCCACTATATCTAATGGCATATTGGACAAAGGAGTTTATTGGCACAGTGTAGTAAGGAGAGGGAAAATGACACAATTCTGCCGAGGTATGAATATTTTATCTACTGAACTCATTAGATAGTTCTCCCTTTGGGGAGCACCATGTTTGTTTTGTGGCAGATTATTTGCATGATGAATTATACATGTTTATATTCAGCGGTATGAAAACATACAGTAATTTCCATGTAAAGGACCCATGAGCACCAATATGTGAAGGTCAGAGAAGAATATCAAATTGAGTGTCAAATGAAAGCTAAGAGTCTATGTTTTGGGGAAATTAAGGCATAGATACATTTATGAGCCATTTTCCATTAATAAAATGTGGTAAAACCGATGGAAAACATCTACCGGAAAAAGTATTAGAAATGCATCAAAACACAAACATTGAAGATGTTGAAATAAAGACCCCGGCCAAGTGAATTTTTGGAGAAACGATTTGCCTTTCTCTAAATTTAAGAAACATTGCCTTTGTAATACCATTTCCAAAAACCCACATATCTTACAGATATTTTCTAATTTCTCATGAAGGAAGATAATGAAAGTTCACAGAAGCAACATGTAAAGGCAGAGCTACCAATTAGTTAGTGTTTTTACTGATATTTGTTTTTGCTTATGAGTTATTAAGTGATTACAAATTGTAATTCTGTTAACAAAATTCGTAACAGAATACCTGAAAAAATTGTTATGGAATTACTGTAATTGATTTAGCTAAATTGAGAAATCATAGTAGTCATACAAAACACAGTTGGGTCATCTGCTACTGTCCTCCCTTCCACTGGCATACTGTTATGATCAGCTCGCAACATTTTTTTTTTCAGTCGTATGGTGGTCAAAGTGAGAGTGTGAAAACAGGATCAACCCCTCCCTCTCCCTGCCTCTCTCTTCTCTCTCTTTCCAGTTAATGTTACCTCTCCCAGCTCTTACTGACACCTACCCATGAGCCCCCTCTCTTTCCATTTAGTGTAACCAGCATCCGCACCCCCTGAGCACTGACCTACATCGAACGTCCATGGGTGTTGAATAATAGTTGAAATGTCCACAGACGTTAATTTTTGGTCCAGACGCCATTATTTTGGCCCAAACATAGACATCCATGATTGTTGACCAGACCAAATCAGAACCAAATGTAGACGTCTACATTTCACAACTTTGGACAGCACAGTACAATGAAGCACAGTAGAGTACAGTAGCGGGATTCGTCAAGAAAGGGATTGAAGTTCTTGCGTCAAATTCGGGAAAGGACGGAGGTGACTTCTGGTCAGGCGATATATATATATATATATATATATATATATATATATATATATATATATATATATATATATATACATATATATATATATATATATATATATACAGTGCCTTGCGAAAGTATTCGGCCCCCTTGAACTTTGCGACCTTTTGCCACATTTCAGGCTTCAAACATAAAGATATAAAACTGTATTTTTTTGTGAAGAATCAACAACAAGTGGGACACAATCATGAAGTGGAACGACATTTATTGGATATTTCAAACTTTTTTTAACAAATCAAAAACTGAAATATTGGGCGTGCAAAATTATTCAGCCCCCTTAAGTTAATACTTTGTAGCACCACCTTTTGCTACGATTACAGCTGTAAATCGCTTGGGGTATGTCTCTATCAGTTTTGCACATCGAGAGACTGAATTTTTTTCCCATTCCTCCTTGCAAAACAGCTCGAGCTCAGTGAGGTTGGATGTTTGAAGCCTGAAATGTGGCAAAAGGTTGCAAAGTTCAAGTGGGCCGAATACTTTCGCAAGGCACTGAATATGTTTGAGAGAGGCCCCCAATGAAACTTTAATTTTAACGTTTTTTTTACACGCTGCTGTTAGTTGTTTTGCGGATGGATCAGTTGGTTATATTATTTTAATCAATTTTCATGGTACCATAAGCAAGACCAACCGAAGAGAACTGGCTGACTACATCTTAGCTGAACCAACTAGTAACACATGTTCGCTATGGCCAGCACTGCTGAGTTTAAGTTTTTGTTTAAACTAAGTTGGCTGGGCTAGCTTTTAACAATAAGTAGCCTAAAGGACTATGGCTTCTCTCTTGCAATCACTGGCACCTCTCAAACTTCTATTGATGCTTTTCGAGAAACAGTCAACACGTTTGGGCGATGCCTCAATACACTAGAAGGTTTCTTCATTTGACAACACAGGGCAGCTAGCCGAGTTATAGGCAGTGTCTATCATATGATACCTTTAACAGTTCATCTTCCATGGTAGATTCATTGGAGAATTATATTTTGGAAAACATGGGATCGTTGGTGCATGTAGTCTTTGAAACTGGAGTCAACCCTGTGAAATTTTTCTGACATGCTGGTGGATGCAGTTAATGGTGTCTTTGACAAGCCGCAGGAGCTCGACCATGCACACAGATTGGCTCACTAACACACTTTTTGGTAAATTTATTTTTACATGGCAACAAGATGAATGCTTAACTCCAGGAGCACCCAGGTATATCTGTACTACATTAATCATTTGATTGAGATTTCAGACAACAGCAACATTTTTCTAGCTAAGCTTTATGCACAACAAAAACCGGAGTTTTCTTTTGTCAAACATGATGGGCTATTTGAATGTGGTGGTGGTGAATGTGGTGTCTATTCCATTTATAATTTAGTGATCTCAACTTTTAATTACTGACAATCAGATATCGGGGTGGGAGTTGGGTGGTCAGCTATTAGGTTTACAAGCTGTAACGTCAAGACAATGAATGGGCCGGTTAAACCGGCTAGAGTATTGGCTCATTTTAACAATTTAAAAACTGATATAGCGTTCTTACAATAAACACATCTGTGTGCAGCAGATCATGGTAGACTCCGTAAAGCTTGGGTAGGACAAATATTCCGTTCAAAATTCAATGCTAAGGCAAGAGGAACAGCAGTACTTATTCATAAGAAAGTACAATTCCCCGCTGGTGACATAATCTCGGATCCACAGTCGGGTTTTGTTATGGTATTTGGTTCTTTCTTTCATACCTCTGTTTCGCTTATAAATGTTTACGCTCCCAATTGGGATGATGTTGATTTTGTTAACAAACATTTTTATTTTCTGCAAAATCTCAACACACTATTTAATTTTTGGAGGTGACTCGATTGTGTGATCCACCCAGTCTTGGACCGCTCAAACTCTAGATCATTATCTCCTTTCCAGCGCTTTGTCAGCATTTATGAGTCAGGGCGATTCCTTTTTCCCAGTAACAAAGAATTCTCTTTCTTTTCACATGTACACCACTCCTACTCTAGAATAGACTACTTTTTGATAGATAAAGCCCTTCTCCCTCTATACAGATTGGCCAATCATGGAGATATAACACATCTTTACATTCAAACAATTCATTCTGCACCATTCTATCGAATGTAATTGATGTCTTTATTGAGACAAATAAAACAATCGATCTCTCCATCTACACTTTGGGAAACACTTAAAGTTGTTATTAGAGGCAAAATTATTTCCTATTCCGCTCTTCTCAATAAATTACAAATTAGACAACAACAGCTGATCAAGGCAATTCTGGATTTAGACCAAAATTGCACCGCCTCTCCATCACCAGAACTTTAAAAATAAAGGTTGAGTCTTCAAACTCAGTACAATTTACTATCCACAGATAAGGCTGAGAAGCAGCTTCTCCATGCACATGGTTTTGTTTTCCAATTTGGAGCAAAGGCTGATTGACTTCTAGCTCATCAAATCAAGTGCAAATCTGCTTCACAGCTGATCCCTAAAATTCACAACACGTCGGGTGTCTTAACAATTAGTCCTACTGAAATCAATAATATCATCCAAAAAATGTTATTCATATCTTTACATGTCAGAATCATGTGAAGACAATTCAATTATGAATGATTTTGTTGACAATTTGGAAACTCCTACTGTATCATTAGTACAGAGAAGAGAGAGGAAGTTGATCAACCTTTGCAGTTAGAGGAGATTATTCATTCAATTACAGCAATGCAAAGTGTGAAATCCATGGCCCAGATGGCTACCCAATCGAATTCTACAATACGTTGTCTGCCAAACTGGCCCCCTCCTGCTTGAAATGTTTGAAAACGCCATGAACCAGGGTGTTATACCCCAAAACCTGACAGAGGTGTCAATCACACTTTTGTTAAAACCCTGCAAATATGCATCTGAGTGTGGTTGATGCAGACCGATCTTAATTTTAGATGCAGATGTTAAAATATTATGACAAACATCTTATCACCGGATCAGACAGGGTTTATTAAGGGTCGGCCACTACTTTTCTAACATTCAAGGTCTGTTTAATGTCATAGACTCTCCTGCATCTTTGGACGTTCCAGGAGGGGTTATCTTTTTAGATGCGGAGAATGGGAATATGTATTCTCTGTCCTGGGAAAATGTGGCTTTGATGCAAACTTCATTATCCAAGGAATCAGTACTTACAAGCAAACTTCGTTCACAGTATTTCCCATTATTAAGGGCCACACGCCATGGATGTCCAATGTCCCCTCTGTTATTTGCCCTGGCGATAGAACCCCTTTCAATTATGCTAAAAGCCACACCTTCAATACATGGTATCTACAGATGGGGACTGGAACACCAAGTTTCCTTGAATGTAGATGACTTGCTTTTATATATCTCAGACCCTGAAGCGTGTGTCCGTGAGATAGTGAACATACTGCATAGCTTTGGTGTGTTTCAGGTTATAAATTTACTTTCTCATAGTGAATGTTTTCCTATTAATGAATTAGCATGACAAATTCCACTATATACTATTCCATTTCGTATGTCAAAGTCTGGCTTTAAATATTTAGGGATCAATATCACCAGTACCTTGTTTTCAATCCATGATGAGAATTTTACTCCCCTGATTAACTTCTGCTAAATTATAATTATTCTTGCCTTTTTCTTGCCTAACCCCTACTCTTCTACATAGATGTTTTCTATTTTTCTTTTCTTTTGTGTTATTGACTGTACGTTTGTTTATGTGTAACTCTGTGTTGTTGTTTTTGTCACCCTGCTTTGCTTTATCTTGGTCAGGTCGCAGTTGTAAATGAGAACTTGTTCTCAACTGGCCTACCTGGTTAAATAAAGGTGAAATAAAAAATACAATTGATGGCACCTTTGCCAATTTCGAAGATCTCGCTATCAAATTTAATCTAACTCTTTCAAGTTTATTTAGGTGTTTCCAAATCCGCCTGTTTATTCGCACTCAAAGCCCACCCTTTCAAATTCTATAATTTTTAAGATAACCATGTCCCTTGATAACCCGTCACTCAATAAAATCAGATCTGAGTGGGAAAGGGAGCTTGGTTTTCGAGATCACCGATTGACGTCTGGAATGGTTCCTTACTTAGGGTAAACGGAAGTTGCTCTTGTGCCCGGCTCAGCCTTATCCATTTCAGCAAGGCCAGATTATCCAAATTCTACCCAAATAGTGATTGTACATGTTACAGGTGTAAAGGCTACTTGGCGGACTTGACCCACATGTTCTGGTCTTTTCCCTGTCTGGCAGATTATTGGTCCACTATATTTAAAAACCTTTCTGAAGCATCTGATATAATGTTGCAGCCTAGTGCAGAAATTGCTATTTTTGGAGTACCAATTTACAATCGTTCTCTGACCAATATACAGCTGGTTGCCATTGCCTTTACCTCCCTGTTAACCTGCAGAAGGATTTTATTGGATTTGAAATTGATAAATCCTTCCTTAGCCTCTCTTTGGCTCAAAGGTCTGATGCTGTTCCTAAAATTAGAAAAAATAAGTATAACATTCGAGGGTCAAGCAACTCATTTTATTCCACCTGGGACCCGATAATATCCTATTTTGAACAGCTCCAAACACTTACTCCAGAAAAGTACTCTTAGCCCCACCCCCACCCCTTGAGATTACTGCAGTAGACCTATAGGATCACCTAATCACCTGAAACTGTTAGGCTATTGCATTTTTCATTGTATTGAAGTATACTATCTTGTTGTATACTTTTGTTTTCTGATATGTAACTCAAGGACTTTGCCTTTTTTCGTAAATGTGTTTGGAGACATTCTGGGGAGGTCGAAGTGGGACAAAAGGGGAAAATGTACAATGTTTTAACATTTTATCTTTCATTCATTGTGAATAAATATATTATATAAAGTTCAGGAAATGACAAGACAGAATCGACAGTGAACAGGAATAGTTATAAATGTAGCTTATTTGGGGGGTGCGGGGGTTGAATTGTCTTTGGTGTAGGCCT
>NC_088233.1:46452851-46594195 GCF_036934945.1 Oncorhynchus masou masou
TGAAATTGTTCCATGTTGCGTTTATGTTTATGTTCAGTATAGTACTATAAATTCAAATAAATGCAAATTCACATTTCATATCTACTGGTTTGGATATCAGAGCTATCTTGAAGGTATCCCATTTGAGTCATAAAAGGATATCTGACTGACACTGTCTTTGAAAAAAAAACTATTGGAACCAAGACTGTTTTTTAAATGATACTGGCACAAGATGGAGGAAATGTTGGAACATAACTAACAAAATTACAATTAACGAAAATGTATGCTTAGTCCAGTATAAACGAATGTATAGAAAATAATGTATAGAAAATTCAGAAATTCTACAGAACAGCAGCAGCGTAATGTCTTAAGTGTTTAACTAACAATGACTCAATAATCCATGCCTTCTGGGAATGCTATAAAGTCCAAAAGTTATGGGCAGTGTTAGAAAGTTGGTTGTCAGAAGTATACAATGTAAATTTACTTTTAATCTGTCTGTCAGCATATTTGAAGACATGGCATATGAGGGTACAGTGAGATATCCGATGGATTGCAAGATACTTTACTTGCCAATCATCTTGAAAAAATGCATACTTAAAAACTGGAAATCAACCAATCCTTGTTAACTCAATGGAAAGGTCAAATGCGTTATTATAAAAATGTTGAAAGTGCATGGATGGCGGAAATGAACAGAAAGGTGGAGTTTGAGGCCATGTGGCGGAGAGTAATGCGGGCATTGGAGATTGGGGTGTGAGCAGGTGGGTTTGAGCAGGGGTGATGTTGTGGATTTAGATCAAATTTTACAATAAAAAAAAGGATTACAAGTAGAATTACAGGTTTTCAGGTACAAAAACTATAGTTATGCTAATGGACTAGATTCTCTCTACCTCTCCATCTACCTTTCCCTCTCCCTCCACTTAAATTCTATATTTGCATGTTGTCCTGCTACAATGTTTCCCAAGGCAAGAGGTTGAGAACAATGAATGATGTACATACAGTTGAAGTCAAAAGGTTACATACACTTATGCTTGATTAAAACAGTTTTTTCAACCACTCCACAAATTTCTTGTTAATAAACTAGAGTTTTGGCAAGTTGGTTAGGACAACTACGTTGTGCATGACACAAGTCATTTTTCCAACAATTGCTTACAGACAGATTATTTCACTAATAATTCACTGTATCACAATTCCAGTGGGTCAGAAGATTACATGCACTAAATTGACTGTGCCTTTAAACAGCTTGGAAAATTCCTGAAAATTATGTCATGGCTTTAGAAGCTTCTGATAGGCTAATTGACATCATTTTAGTCAATTGGAGGTGTTCCTGTGGATGTATTGCAAGGCCTACCTTCAAACTCAGTGCATCTTTGCTTGACATTATGGGAAAATCTAAATAAATCAGCCAAGACCTCAGAAAAAAATTATAGACCTCCACAAGTCTGGTTCATCCTTGGGAGCAATTTCCAACACCTGAAGGTACCACGTTCATCTGTACAAACAATAGTACACAAGTATAAACACCATGCAGCCGTCATAACGCTCAGGAAGGAGACGCGTTCTGTCTTCTAGAGATGGAGGTACTTTGGTGTGAAAAGTGCAAATCAATCCCAGAACAACAGCAAAGGACCCTGTGAAGATGCTGGAGGAAACAGGTACAAAAGTATCCATATCCACAGTAAAAGAAATCCTATATCGGCATAACCTGAAAGGCCGCTCAGCAAAGAAGAAGCCACTGCTTCAAAACCGTCTTAAAAAAGCCAGACTACGGTTTGCAAATGCACATGTGGACAAAGAAATGTCCTCTGTCTGATGAAACAAAATAGAACTGTTTGGCCATAATGACCATTGTTATTTTGGGAGGAAAAAGGGGGAGGCTTGCAAGCCGAAGAACACCATCCCAACCCGTGAAGCAAGGGGGTGGCAGCATCATGTTGTGGGGGTGCTTTGCTGCAGGAGGGACTGGTGCACTTCACAAAATAGATGACATCATGAAGAAGTAAAATTATGTGGATATATTGAAGAAACATCTCAAGACATCAGTCAGGAAGTTAAAGCTTGGTCGCAAATGTGTCTTCCAAACGGACAATGACCCCAAGCATACTTCCAAAGTTGTGGAAAAATGGCTAAGTACAACAAAGTCAAGGTCTTGGAGTGGCCATCACAAAGCACTGACCTCAATCGTATAGAACATTTGTGGGCAGAACTTAAAAAGCGTGTGTGAGCAAGGAGGCCTACAAACCTGATTCAGTTACACCAGCTCTGTCAGGAGGAATGGGCCAAAATTCACCCAACTTATTGTGGGAAGCTTGTGGAAGGCTAACCAAAATGTTTGACCCAAGTTCAACAATTTAAAGGCAATGCTACCAAATTCTAATTGAGTGTATTTAAACTTCTGACCCCTCTGTACTATTATTTTGACATTTCACATTCTTAAAATAACGTGGGGACGATAACTGACCTAAGACAGTGCATTTTTGCTGGATGAAATGTGAGGAAATTGTGAAAAACTGAGTTTAAATGTATTTGGCTAAGGATTTTGTAAAATTCCAACTTCAACTGTATGTCTATCTTTGTTAAATAAAGCTGAATTGTTGATTGACATGACTTGAGTAGTCTCCGTTATTACCACAAACTTCCTGCTATGGGACTTCAGCCCATGAATAATAATTATCTGACTGCCAATCAGCTGCCCCCTGTGTCTTCCCCTCAGAAGTGCACATGATATGAGTTTTTTGGAGAGAGAGGTAGATGAAGTCTCAGTAACTGAAGAAAATAGTTTGAATAGTTAGAAAATATGATCGTCTAGGAATTATTCTGTACCAATATATACATTACAATAAGTTTTGGTTGTTAGGCTAGTCTGATTGCGCTTGCTTTGAGGTACCTTACATCACTTCATCAGGGGTCTGAGGTAATTCACCTCAGAGAGAGTGTTCTTAATTAGCCAACTTACAGGGAACTTAGCGATTTGGGGGATATGATATAGAGGGGCCCTACTAATGCCAAATTGGACATTGGATGAGCCAAAATGGGTCACCTAGGACACGTTTCATTTGAAACATCTAGGTATAGATTAGGCTCAAAGCCTACTGTAAACTTTGTGGCCTGTCATATTTTTTATTTAATTTTTATTTTACCTTTATTTAACTAGGCAAGTCAGTTAAGAACAAATTCTTATTTTCAATGACGGCCTAGGAACAGTGGGTTAACTGCCTGTTCAGGGGCAGAACGACAGATTTGTACCTTGTCAGCTCGGGGATATGAACTTGCAACCTTATATACTATATTGTATATTGTATATATTATAGACTACATTGTTTCAAGATGGCAAGGGAGCAGCCCATAAGAGAAGCCACATAACTGCTGTAGGATTATTCTGGTAAGAGCGTTTAATAATAATAATAATAATAATAATAAATTGACATATACAAAGGTCATATTTTGTCAAAGTCATCCACCCATCATGCATAACAGAACGTAACCTTCTGTCATTGTTGTCCTTTCAGTGGTCTGTAAGTTATCTTTAAATGCTGTCCAGCATTATATTAGAAAGGGAACAACAAAAGACAAAATCAACAACATAGTGTGTGAGGGTAAGGAAGGACATGGGTGGATTACCGGACACAGATTAAGCCTCGTCCTGGAGTAAGCATTCTTGTGTAGATGCTTGATTTTTGGACTAAAACTAGGCCTAATCCCTTTGGAATCCACCCCTTAATGTATCAAAATAAATCTGCATTGTTGGCCTCAAATAAAGCATAGTGAAATGTACATACAAATGCAATCTAGCTGGAAAAGGAGTTTAAAACTATTAATTATGCTATTGTGTAATGATGCATACTGTAGTTATATTGGATAACTGCCATTCATATTCCATTCACCCAATTCAATGTAACATCGATATGTTTAGGCTACTACATGAAACTTTTTTTTACGACGTTATACTTGTTTTTTACTACATGATCATTTTCCCTAAACCCATCATGAGGTGGCTTCAACCTAGCCTATGCATGAAAGTTTACAACGTCGGAGCACACAGGTCAAGAGAAACATTTGAGGTGACAGACAGTGACACATGGACAGACAGTTACACCTTCAATAGTGCCTTGAACAGTCTTGCCTGCATCTAGCAATTA
Organism: Oncorhynchus masou masou; assembly: GCF_036934945.1. NCBI lineage: Eukaryota > Metazoa > Chordata > Actinopteri > Salmoniformes > Salmonidae > Oncorhynchus > Oncorhynchus masou. The sequence continues at coordinate 46,456,967 of NC_088233.1, forward strand.
GCTGATCTAGGGTGTAATCATTAATCCAACAGTTGCAAACAAGAGTTTCTATTGGACAAATTCAGGTATGTTTATTCCATTTTAATTTATTTTGCTTCTGTTTAAAAAAAATGTCAACAGAATCGGCAGAATGAATACACCCCGATCACACGTAAACACAGTTCATTTTCATAGCAGCCACGTTGTATTCCTTCTCGCATTTATGCGCTCTCATCCTCTCACCTTGCGCCTTCGCTTGTGAACTTCAATGCACAACACATCAGCTGTTTGTGACCAGGCAAAAAAAAAACTTTTCAAGCCAAGCCATATCATAACCGCTACACACAGCCTACGTCATTGTCACCATATTAGCTAAAATAACATCATAGTCAAAAAAGCTAATAGCACTATTGCATTAGTACAATCATACACTAAGCCTATCCTTAGTAAGTTGCTCTTGACAGATCACCTATTTAATTAATATTAGGCAAAAGGATTTTCTTGCTGCACTGAAATGTTAGAAACATAAAAAATGTAAATAAACAATGTTGAACATTATCAAAAAATGAATGTACAGGTGTGTTGGTTACAGGTGCTACACAAAACCTGCGTTGGATCACATAGTAGTGGTCACTAATCAAGCTATTTCCTTGCTTTCTCCACATAGCGGTCCAGATTCTGCAGACTGCAATAGACCAAGAGGCCCCATTTTTTTTCTTCAGAAATCAGCCACATATATGCACTTTTATAAGGATTAATGACACTATGTATTTATTGATGTACTTATTTAGGTATTCTATGAGTATCTATTGTTAAATATATTTACTTTTAAATACATTGCTTCATTTAAACAAAAGAGCAGACTGGAGTGTTGATATTCTGTAGACCACGTTAATGTAAATGTATTTCATCAAATAAACATCAGCTTAAAGGATTGGCCCATTTTTTTCAATTTTCGACTAAAAAGACACGCAAATCTCACTGTCTGTAGCTCAGGCCCTGAAGCAAGGAAATGCATTTGTTTGGTACCATTTGAAAGGAAACACTTTGAAGTTTGTGGAAATGTGAAAGAAATGTAGGAGAATATAACACATTAGATCTGGTAAATGAGAATACAAAGAACTAACCGTTTTTTTGTATTTTATTTTCATCTTTGAAATGCAAGAAAAATGGGCATAATGTATATTCCAGCCCAAGTGCAATTTAGATATTGGCAACTAGATGGCAGCATCATATGTGCAAAGTTTAAGTCTGATCCAATTAACCATTGCATTTCTGTTCAAAATGTTGTATCAAGACTGCCTAAATGTGCCTAATTTGTTTATTAATAACTTTTCATGTTCAAAACTGCGCACTCTCAAATAATAGCATGGTATTATTTCACTGTAATAGTTACTGTAAATTGGACAGTGCAGTTAGACTAACAAGAATTTAAGCCTTCTGACAATATCAAATATGTCTATGTCCAGGGAAACGTTCTTGTTACTTACAATCCTGGGAAATGTTATTGTTACTACAACCTAATCGCATTAGCCTACGTTAGCTCAACCGTCCTGCAGGGGACCCACCAATCCTGAAGAAGTTTTAAGCATTATATATGGAAAGCAAATTAGTGTACTGTCTTAGCTACCTTGGTCATTTTACATGTTTTCCAGTACGACGAAGGTCACCTTTTGAATGACATTCAGTCACTATTTAGTATTTTTTCATTGAAGGTACTTATTTTTCTTTGGAAGGAATAGTTATGTAGCCTTCTCTATCTTCCTTCTGTAACTCCCTCCAAGCATTCTTTGTCCTCCAAACACGACGAGTTGAGTTTTTACCAAAAGTTCTATTTTGGTTTCATCTGACCATATGACATTCTCCCAATCTTCTTCTGGATCATCCAAATGCTCTCTAGCAAACTTCAGATGGGCCTGGACATGTACTGGCTTAAGCACGGGGACAAGTCTGGCACTGCAGGATTTGAGTCCCTGGCGGAGTAGTGTGTTACTGATGGTTGGCTTTGTTACTTTGGTCCCAGCTCTCTGCAGGTCATTCACTAGGTCCCCCCTTGTGGTTCTGGGATTTTAGCTCACCGTTCTTGTGATCATTTTGACTCCACGGGGTGAGATCTTGCGTGGAGCCCCAGATCGAGGGAGATTATCAGTGGTCTTGTATGTCTTCCATTACCTAATACTTGCTCCCACAGTTGATTTCTTCAAACCAAGCTGCTTACCTATTGCAGATTCAGTCTTCCCAGCCTGGTGCAGGTCTACAATTTTGTTTCTGGTGTCTTTTGACAGCTCTTTGGTCTTGGCCATAGTGAAATTTGGAGGGTGACTGTTTGAGGTTGTGGACAGGTGTCTTTTATACTGATAACAAGTTCAAACAGGTGCCATTAATACAGGTAATGAGTGGAGGACAGATGAGCCTCTTAAAGAAGAAGTTACAGGTCTGTGAGAGCCAGAAATCTTGCTTGTTTGTACGTGTCCAAATACTTATTTTCCACCATGATTTGCAAATAAATTCATTAAAAATCCTACAATGTGATTTTCTGGGATTTTTTTCTCATTTTGTCTGTCATCGTTGAAGTGTACCTATGATGAAAAATTACAGGCCTCTCTCATCTTTTAAGTGGGAGAACTTGCACAATTGGTGGCTGACTAAATACTTTTTTTGCCCCAGTGTATATATATATATATATATCCCTATTCTGAAATGCCCCAGAGTCTGCAACACCATTTAGCAAAGGGCACCACCAAGCAAGTTGCACCATGAAGACCAAGGAGCTCTCCAAACAGATCAGGGACAAAGTTGTGGAGAAGTACCGATCAGGGTTGGGTTACAAAAAAATATCAGAAACTTTGAACATCCCACGGAGCACCATTAAATCCATTATTGAAAAATAGAAAGAATATGGCACCACAACAAACCTGCCAAGAGAGGGCCGCCCACCAAAACACACAGACCAGGCAAGGAAGGCAATAATCAGAGAGGCAACAAAGAGACCAAAGATAACCCCGCAGGAGCTGCAAAGCTCCACAGCGAAGATTAGAATATCTGTCCATAGGACCACTTTAAGCTGTACACTCCACAGAGCTGGGATTTATGCAAGAGTGGCCAGAAAAAAAGCAATTGCTTAAAGAAAGAAAAAAGCAAACAAGTTTGGTGTTTGCCAAAAACATATGGACGAAGGTACTCTGGTCAGATGAGACTAAAATGTATTTTTTGGACCATCAAGGGAACACTATGTCTGGTGCAATCCCAACACCTCTCATTTCCCTGAGAACACATCCCCATAGTGCATGGTGGTGGCAGTATCATGCTGTGTGGATGTTTTTCATCGGCAGGGACTGGGAAACTGGCCAGAGTTGATGAAATTATGGATGGTGCTAAATATAAGGAAATCCTTTAGGGAAACCTGTTTTAGTCTTCCAGAGATTTGAGACTGGGACGGAGGTTCACCTTCCAGCAGGACAAGCAGAATATCCTTTTTGCCTACTTAAAAATCAGTGGTCAGGAAGCTTGAAGGGTGTCATTAGTCGCATAACATTTAAATGTTGAGCTCTCCAACCACTAGAGAGGGTCCGAAGTTAGAGGGCGGCCAATGTTTGGGGAAAATTAGCTATCCACCCTAGAGCCTTATTCTCCAACACCCGCTCAGGGATACAAAATGTGACGTTCTTAAAGGATCTGCGCTACATTAAAGATAGGTTGTTGAATTGTCATTATGTCCGGTCCATACATTACCTTTTTGTTGTTCTCAGTTTAGCCCAGAGAACTGAAAATCAGGCAAGGATTCTCTCTCTCTGTATACAGTCAAGTTAGTGCTGTCAAGTTCCTAACCACTGTATACAGCAACACCGATGATTATCCAGCCTTGTTTAGTCCTGACTCGGGCTATGTTGGTCATGAAATTTTGGCAGCCGGTGATTGTCAAACAAATAACTGCCGGTTTCACGGTAATTGACCTTTGGAACATCTACATTTTAGTCTAATATATCCATGTAATATAGCCTACACCATCACAATAAATCCATTATTTATTTTAGACAGGTCTAAAGAAACATAATATGAAGAAAGTCTGTTTCAAAATAGCATACTCTGAGTTGTCCTTATGTTAAGCCCTGATCTGGCTATGCCATAGGGCTGTGGGCTACACTAGTTAATTTCGCAGAAAAGATTTTCTTAGAATTCGTGCCATTATTTTATCGTATGAAAAATACAATTGAATAAAGCTGAATTAAATCGAAAGGATATTATCTCCTAACGATTTGGGGGAGTGCGCAGATGTGTTTTTTTCTGTGTTGAGAAAGAAACAGATACTCCTATTTGCTTTTATGTAACTTGTGATACAAACGTTGGGCCATTTGTTTAGATTTTTTATACATTCTAAGGCTGCATGATGCTCTCTAATTGTCACGGCCTTTGGAAGAAGAGGACCAAGGTGCAGAGTGGTGAGTGTACATGTTCCTTTTATTTAAATGACTCCGACAAAAACAATAAACAATCCAAAAACCAACCGTGAAGCTCAAGGCTATAGTGCCAACAAACAAAGACAACTACCCACACAGACAGGTGGGGTAAAGGGCTGCCTAAGTATGGTTCCCAATCAGATACAACGATAGACAGCTATCCCTGATTGATAATCATACCCGGCCAAAACATAGAAACACAAAATCATAGAAAACACAACATAGAATGCCCACCCCAAATCACACCCTGACCAAACCAAATAGAGACATTAAAAGGCTCTCTACGGTCAGGGCGTGACAGTAACCCCCCCCAAAGGTGCGGACAACGGCCGCAAAACCTGAACCTTTAGGGGGGGGGGGGTTTGGGTGGGCATCCATCCGCAGTGGCGGCTCAGGTGCGGGACGCAAACCCCGCTCCACCACTGGCTCACCCCACTTTGGTGCCACCTCTGGTGCGGGGACTCTTGTCGCAGGCCCCGGACTGGGTGCCCTCGTTGCGGGCCCTGGACTGGAGGACGTCTATGGTGGCTCCGGACTGGAGGCCGTCTCTGGAGGCTCCGGAGTAGAGGCCGTCTCTGGAGGCTCCAGACTGGGGGCTGTCTCTGGAGGCTCCGGACTGGAGAACGTCGCTGGAGTGGAGAGACACACAGGAGGCCTGGCTCTGGGAGCAGGCACAGGACTCACCAGGCTGGGGAGACCTACTGGAGGCCTGGTCCATGGAGGAGGCACAGGATAGACCAGGCTGTGGGGGAGCACTGGAGATCTGGTGAGTAGCCTTGGCACCATTCTTCCATGCTGAATGCCCACTCTAGCCCGGCACCTCCAGAGCGCAGGCACAGGTCGAACCGGGCTGTGGGGGAGCACTGGAGCTCTGGTGCTTAGCACTTGCACCGCTCCTCTTGGCTGCATGCCCACTTTAGCCCGGCACGTGCGGGGAGCTGGAACAGGCCGCACTGGGTTCTCCTGGCAAACTGGGGAAACCGTGCCTAGAGCCGGCGCAGGACTCACCTGGCTGTGGAGATGCACTGAAGGTATGGAGCGCCAAACTGGCACAAGACATGCAGGGCTGGGGAGGCACACAGGAGGCCTGGTGGGTGGGGCTGGCACAGTCTTCACCAGACGGCTAGCACGCACCTCAGGACGAGTATGGAGAGCTGACTCGGGTGACATCAAATCGAGGACACGCTCCGTAGGGCAAATGTCATGCCTCATGCACCAACACAGCAGCTCTCTCATAGCTCTCTCCTCCAATATCCCCATCAACTCCTTCACTGTCTCTGCTTCGCTCCCTTCGCTCCCCTCCAATTTCAGCCCGACTGGCTCTGGCTCCATCCTCGGCTTCGCCGACCGTTCCGTGTTCCCCCCACAAAAAACTGGGGGCTGCCTCTCCTGGCCATGCTGCTAGGTCCTTTGGTGGTGGGTAGTTCTGTCACGGCCTTTGGAAGAAGAGGACCAAGGTGCAGTGTGGTGAGCATACATATTCCTTTTATTTGTATGACGCCGACAAAAACAATAAACAATCCAAAATCCAACCGTGACGCTTAAGGCTATAGTGCCAACAAACAAAGACAACTACCCACACAGATAGTTGGGAAAAAGGGCTGCCTAAGTATGGTTCACAATCAGAGACAACGATAGACAGCTGTCCCTGATTGAGAACCATACCCGGCCAAACATAGAAACAGAAAATCATAGAAGACACAACATAGAATGCCCACCCCAAATCACACCCTGACCAAACCAAATAGAGACTTTAAAAGGCTCTCTACGGTCAAGGCGTGACACTAATGATGATTTGAAAAAAGTGAGCTCTGCATTGGTTTTTGCACAGGCTGTACACACTTCATCCCAATTTCATACACACATAAACTTCATACCCGTCTCTCATTCACAATTTGACAAGCACTTGTCAATGCCTCAAATTCCCCGCGGCAACCCCTTTGTGTGGCCAAAATGCCCTCTAAAAAAATCCAATCCATTAGCGACCAGTGGCCGTCGTGCGCTTGGGCTGAATATAATAATTACAATTCCCTTCAACCGGCTGGGCACTCCGAAGTACCTTTCACACACATGGCTCTGTCACGTGATAGGGTCTTCCTCACAGGCTACAAGTGAAGACAGACACATCAGGGACGCAACTGCACTTGTCCTTATCCAATTCAGAGGCGCATAGTGAAGATATTGGAAGAACTGTCCACATTTACTTTTTGTCAGCCAACAAGATGAGTAGACCTAACAAACAGCAAAAGCACTAGCCTATGTCAATCTACTATACCCCATGGTACAAAAGTTGATCTATTCTATTCTGTGCGAGAAATAAATATTCCAAACATAGCGTTGTGGGTTGCGATAGATCCCAAACTAATTCAACCACTTGCATCAAATGTTTTTTTTTTAACTAATGAGGCTGATGCAACAAATCAGAACTATGTGTCTATTGCTTCAAAACTATCTTTCCCAAATTTGAAACTCACGTGCTGCATATGTTTGCCAGTTAGGCTCTACACCCGTTGTAAAGTAGATTAATGTGCTTAATTTTAAGAAGTTATTTGGCCACCTTTGTTGTGATAGAAATGTTGGGCTATATGCTTAGATTTTTAATACATTCGAAGACTGCATGATGTGACTCTAATGATGATTTCTTTTTAAGTCGGATGAAAGGCACGAGCTCTGCTTTGTTTTTTGTGCAGGCTGTACACGGCTGTTCTTCAGTCTCTCATTCACAATTTGACAATCACTTGATAATGACTCGAATTTCCCAGCAGCAAATATATAATTCACAAGTGATAGGCTAATATTGTCACCCATCAGACTATTCTTGATTGAAATTTGTATTTACATATACTAAATAATATATGTGTGACATTTGTTTTGATTTAGAATGGACCATTATCCTGCACCTGTCTCGAAACAGTGGCAGAGGGAAAAATGAAGGACGCTATTCTAGTGGTTAATTTCCATTCCATCCTATTGTAAAGAGAAACAATGTGCTTCGTATTAGGAAAGTTGAGAAATAAATATAGTTGGCCCAGCCGATAGAAAGGTGATTGGATAATCTTCTTAGAGGCCATCACTCTGTTTTCTCAAACAATTGCATAGCCTATAGAAATGTTGCTCAACATGAGCTCACGGGCTCTCATGACATGTTTGATTTGATTTTGGATTACATTTGCATTGCTTTCAGAGTGATTAGAGGGACAATAGAGTGCTGAGTGTCAGACAGTTAGCAAGTTTGGTAGGCTAATAATGACCATCAGCAGCATCAGAGCTTGGAGAAGCCTAATTACAGTGACTAAACAGTCATGTGGAATTTGACTGTCATCATGACTCATGACCGTAACAGCACTAGTCCCGACTCTACTCTACTTCACCTAGTTGGTTTAGGGATTTTAGCAGGTTTAAACAATGATGGTGTCCTGATTTGCATTGTGTGGGAGAGAGAGAATACTTTCTCAGTTTTCTGGACATGTTATTTACTGTGACATAGGTCTACCTTTACAATAAGCTACTCAAATGAATGTGTATTCTACATTTTACTGGACAAACTTCAGTGAGGCTGAATTGTTGTTGTCTGTTGACTCCTGAAACATAGACAGAAAGCTGGAGTTATGGAATAGACACATTGTCTGTCTATTTGGATCAATGTATAACCTAAATTCTAGGAACTTGACAATGACATACAATGACATACTCAAGCATTCTCCATGGAGAGGAAGGTGTCTGTCTGGCCATTGTTTTACTTTTGTGGCCATGCAGAGCAGAGGGGGGGCTGGGATGGGTAGCCTATGAGAAAATTGCATACAGGCAACTACAATATTCATTCTCACATTTGTTGGATAGAATGTTAATCTGCCCAAAACAGAAGTGTAAAATTGAGGGATGAACGAATTTTACAAGGTACATACACCCAACCTATCTCTAGTTTTAACATTTTGACATTTGCAGCATTTTGTACGGTATAATATTGGCCAGCAAAGGCACATTCCCTTTGACAGCTAGATGTATTACTGTAGAGACACAGTTTTGAAGACAGCTTTGCATTTAGTAACATAAAGGCAGTGCAGTAGCGTCCACATCACCAACAAACTAACATGGTCCAAGCACACAAAGATAGTCGTGAAGAGGACACGACAAAACCGTATTCCCCCTCAGGAGACTGAAAAGATTTGGCATGGGTCCTCAAATCCTCAAAAAGTTTTACAGCTTCACCATCGAGAGCATCATCCTGACGGGTTGCATTACTGCCTGGTATGGCAACTGCTCGGGCCTCTGGCCGCAAGGCACTAAATAGGGTAGTCCCTACAGCCAAGTACATCTCCGGGGCAAAGCTTCCATATAGGACCTCTATACCAGGCGGTGTCAGAGGAAGGCCCTAAAAAAATGTCAAAGACTTCAGCCACCCTAGTCATAGACTGTTTTCTCTGCTACCGCATAGCAAGCGGAACTGGAGCGCAAAGTCTAGGTCCAAGAGGCTTCTAAACAGCTTCTACCCCTAAGCCATAAGACTCTTGAAGAGCTAATAAAATGGCTTCCCAGACTATTTGCACCCCCCCCCACGCTGTTGCTACTCTCTGTTATCATCTATGCATAGCCACTGTAATAACCCTACCTGCATGTTCATAATTACCTCAACGACCTTAACACCGGTGCCCCTGCACATTGACACATTGACTCTGAACCGGTACCCCCTGTATATAGCTCCGCTTGTAACGGCGTTCTTGTTTAGTTGAAGGAGAGTCGGACCGAAATGCAGCGTGTAAGTTACTCATGTTTATTTAAAGAAGACAAAACGAACAAACTAACACGAATAACTAAATAAATACAAAAAAACAACAAACAGAACGAAACCTAATACAGCCTGACTGGTGCAACCTACACAGAGACAGGGACAATCACCCACGAAATGCAAAGCGAAATCAGGCTACCTAAATACGGTTCCCAATCAGCGACAACGAGAAGCACCTGACTCCGATTGAGAACCGCCTCAGGCAGCCAACCTAATTAACACACACACACACCCCTAATCAACTACAATCCCAACTACTACAAACCCCAATACGGAAATACAATACATAATAACCCCATGTCACACCCTGGTCTGACTAACTAATAAACTAAAACACACAATACTAAGACCAAGGCGTGACACCGCTATTGTTATTTACCGCTGCTCTTTAATTATTTGTTTTTCTTATCTCTTACTTTTTGGGGGTATTTTCTTAAAACTGCATTGTTGGTTAAGGGCTTGTAAGTAAGCATTTCACCTGTTGTATTCGGCGCTTGTGACAAATACAATTTGATTTGATTTGAACTGCTTGACATCCAACCGCAAGGCGCTACAGAGGGTAGGGCACGGCCGAGCTCCCTGAGGTCCAGGGCCTCTATACCAGGCGGTATCAAAGGAAGGCTCTAAAAATTGTCAAAGACTCCAGCCACCGTAATCATAGACTGTTCTCTCAGGAACCAATGAACCAAGTCTGGAATCAACAGGACCCTAAACAACTTCCACGCCCAAGCCATAACACTGCTTTAACCAAATAGCTACGCGGACTATTTGCACTGACCCTTTTTGCACCAGCTCTTTTGACTGATCACATACACTGCTGCTACTGCTTATTATCTATCCTGTTGCCTAGTCACTTTATCACTAACCATATGTACATATCTACCTTAGTTACCTTTTACCCCTGCACATCGACTCAGTACTGGTACATGTGTATATAGCCAAGTTATCGTTACTCATTGTGCATGTATTCCTTGTGTCATTATATTTCTATTATATTTATATTTTTCTCTCTGCATTTTTGGGAAGCCCATAAGTAAGCATTTCACTGTTAGTCTACACCTGTTGTTAATTAAGCATGTGACATAACATTTGATTTGACTTAGGGAAGATATTGAAACATACAGTGCATTATCTTTAGTTTAGTTAGACTTTGTAGCTAACCCCTCAGCCTCACCACTGAGCTCCACATCACTGTCTGTCTCAGTTGCCTAATCTCTGTAAAGGAAAGTTATTATGAGAACTTAGTAGCCAATTTGTATTTCCCATGCTGAGGTAGGCTCTGTTTAACGTTAGCTTCTTACTTCATCCTTATAGCTGGCTAAGTCATACTCGCCAGAGCCCTTCAACTTTACTGTAATAGAAGTCTCTGCCAGCAGCTAGCCACCTGACTGATATAAGCGACTATTTACCATTTGTTCACGTTGTTTTTTGTTTGTTTTGGAGATGTCTATAGACACGGCAGGAGTCACAGGATGGTTTAAAAATGTCCCTTTGTTCGGCATCCCGGAGTCGCCTTTTCACTGTTGACGTTGAGACTGGTGTTTTGTGGGTACTATTTAATGAAGCTGCCAGTTGAGGACTTGTGAGGCATCTGTTTCTCAAACTAGACACTCTAATGTACTTGTCCTCTTGCTCAGTTTTGCACTGGGGCCTCCCACTCCTCTTTCTATTCTGGTTAGAGACAGTTTGCGCTGTTCTGTGAAGGGAGGAGTACACAGCGTTGTATGAGATCTTCAGTTTCTTGGCAATTTCTCGCATGGAATAGCCTTCATTTCTCAGAACAAGAATAGATGGATGAGTTTCAGAAGAAAGGTCTTTGTTTCTAACCATTTTGAGCCTGCAATCAAACCCACAAATGCTGATGCTCTAGATACTCAACTAGTCTAAAGAAGGTCAGTTTTATTACTTCTTTAATCAGGACAACCGTTTTCAGCTGTGCTAACATAATTGCAAAATGGTTTTTCAATTAGCCTTTAAAAATGATAAACTTGGATGAGCTAAACACAGTGTGCCATTGGAACACAGAAGGGATGATTGCTGAGAATGGGCCTCTGTACGCCTATGTAGATATTCCATTACATATCAGCCGTTTCCAGCTACAATAGTCCTTTACAACATTAACAATGCCTACTCTGTAATATTTCTGATCAATGTGATGTTATTTTAATGGGCAAAAATGTGTCTTTCTTTAATAAACAAGAACATTTATAAGTGACCCCAAACTTTTTGAACGGTAGTGTATATTTTGGGGGTTGAAATGATGTGGAAACAACGTTGATTCAAGCAATTTTTTGCCCAGTGGTTGGTGGCTTACTCATAAAAGAGTCAAACACATTGTCTTCAGAGTTCCTCCTTAGGGCTCATGTTTACTCTCTATCACAGCTCTCATTACAGAGAAGTTTCAAGGGGGCTCCCACTGTATCCAACTTGACATGACTTACCAGGGGCCTTGGGTTACTCTAAGCTCATTCAGGAAGTAGGTCTGCCTTCAAATTAGGATGAGCATGTCGCTTATTAGTACATCATGATCTCAGGAAGAAGAGGAAACAAGGGAGGACCACTCATTGTGCCCTGATCTTCATTGTTCATTGTGACCTTCCATTCCTAGGTTTCTTTGCGGCTGATGTGGAGGCGAAGGCCTCGACCTCTTATGACATAAGAAGCAGAGTGAGAAGAGATTGAGGAAAAGTGGATTAAGTAAATCTTCGCGACACAATGTCGTTAGGACTGTTCACTGGGGCCTGCCACTCTGGACTTTAGAACAGACCTTAGGGTAAAGTTACATTAGAGAATAGAGCGATTGAATGAGCCAGTTGAAAGCTTCGGATGATTAGGTGGCCATGGTAGTGTGAGCCGCCAAGTTTAGGGTCTTATCAAAATGGAAGCTAATTATCTCATTTGACAAACAGCAGAACCGACTTTTTGACACGCACACGTCAAGCCTAAGACACTTAGGAGTCTGGAGATTAATTAGCGAGAAGGAAATAACAACAGTACGCTTCACTTACACTCCTTGACAGCGAGGAACACAAACACCATTTCTTTTTCTCTTTTTTGCCATCCCTCTTTTCCCAACAGATGTAATTGTTCTGTGTTGTGCCGCACTCAAGTGTGCTGTGATCAGAACTGTGGAAGGAAGGAGGAGGCTGACAAGGATTACAATGCCAGCTGAGGAGAAAGGGAGATAATTAAAATGCTAACTATGCGTTTCCACGGCAATGAATGCTTTCATGAGTGCCTGATGCCTCAGAGGCTGTTAGGTAAGGGGTGGGGGATGTTGTGATACTAGACTAGGTTAAGTCAGGCTGCAGCTTCAAAGAATTACATTGAGCCTTTCATCTGCCCAAGGTCTTTTTCCTGTCCACCAAGGAAGCATTTCCTGTTGGATAGTGCAAGAGGCTAACGACGGGGTCGTTGGTCTGCCTCAGAGATAAAGCATGGCCAGCTGCTAGCAAAACCAGGGACACTGGCTGCCCTTTCCAAACACCTGTGTCGAATAATCAAAGCCGCCCAAACCCCCGAGGCCAACAAGAGCGTGCAGCATTAAAATGCTTAAAAAGCGTTTTAAAAGGCACTATAATGAGAGTCTGTTCAATCTACATCGGGGTTCAATTCCACAAAGCAGAATAATACGTTAGAGATATTTGAAAAAATAAATGACAGTACACTGTTATGCTATTAAAAGTACCCTTTTAGTCCCAAATTTGATTTGATATTTTTTATGAGTGTGTACTTGGGTGCGTGGGCGTGCTTTCACCTAGCCATGTGTCAGCCTGGGTCAGAAATCCTACCCCAGAAAAAGATTAATACAGGCAATGAAAGTGGATCTACCACCAGCATCACACACCTCCCAATCATCATGTTGAATGAAGCCAACATTTACTTGTAGTTACTGGTGATACATATTAACTGGATAGTGCAATATGAGTGGTGGATTTTAAAAAAACGTACAAATAATAGCGGTTAAGAATATTAAGTAAATAAATAACACAATCTAATCAACTTTTACTTTGAAAAATATTCTTATGTTCCACTTGTATTGTTATTTATTTCACTGAATAAGAAAATGCAGTTGCTGCAGGATGGCATTCCCTTCAGAAATCTAAGAAAACCACTGTGCTGAATCAGCGAGAGATGGAAAAAGAAAACAATGAATCAGTAAGATTCAAAAGTGCACTTCAGCATGTCTGGCCCAAATAATGACTGTGAAATCCCATGATGACAGTAGCCTTATTTGATGGCAGATAAAGTTGTTGCACCAAAGGTCTGTGAGAATGAACTATACCTTACCATGAGCCTTTACCCACTGCTCTGTGACAAGGTTGGGGAGATTTTCATCTGTGATTTTGGTCCCTGTAAAAGATTGTGGTCAGGAGGGTGGCTTCACAACGTGGCTCCAGTCCCCTGTCATGTCCTTATCTTCTCCTTAAATATGTGCCATGCAACTTGAATGGACACTTTTAATGTTATTAGTCCTCTACCTTGGTAGATTTCTCAACTGATCCTGGGGAAGCCCAATGCTTGCAGATTCTTGTTCCAACCTCCACGTAAGTATCTTACTTTGTTAGACGCCTGTATATTTGAGCTCTGCATGCACAGTAGGGATTCACCTCTTAATCATCATACATTTGTTCATTGACAAACAGTGTGGATATAAGATCCTCTGAACCTAGTGGAAGTTGGAACAAAGACCTACTTTACACACAGAAATTCCCAAGCACTGACTTTTAAGAGCATCTGCTTCCTAATATGGAAAATATATTAAATCAAGTGAGTGACCACATACTGAGGCCACAGAAAGTTAAATATGTCACTAAAAGCTAGAAGATTACTTTGGAAACCACAGGGGAGGGGGAAAAAAGTCACACAGAAAATGTACACCAGTCAAAGGATACAAGTAAAGAGTTCCAACAAGAGAGATGTGGGGAGGGATAAGGCTAATATAAAATAAAAAATCTGCCTTTGTTTGAAATACCATCACGTATTAGGGAGACATACACAGACTATACAAAACATTAAGAACACCTTCCTAATGTTGAGTTGCACCACGATTCCTCAGGGCATGGACTCTACAAGGTGTCGAAAATGTCCCACAGAGATGCTAGCCCATGTTGACTCCAATGCTTGGAGTTGTGTCAAGTGGACTGGATGTTCTTTGAGTGGTGGAACATTCTTGATACACAGGTGAAACTGTTGAGTGTAAAAAAAACAGCAAGCGCTGCATTTCTTGACACAAACCGGTGCGCCTGGCACCTACTGCCATACCCGTACAATGGCACTTAAATATCTTGTCTTGCCCATTCAGCCTCTGATTGGCACACATACACAATCCATGTCTCAATTGTCTCAAGTCTTAAAAATCCTTCTTAACCTATCTCCTCTTCATCTACCCTGATTGACGTGATGGAAGTGGATTTGACAAGTTACATCAATAAGGGATCATAGATTTCACTTGGATTAACCTGGTCAGTCTATGTCATGGAAAGAGCAGGTGTTCTTAATGTTTTGTACACGCAGTGTATAATCAGATATCATTTGCAGTGGCAGAAATGATTAACACATATCGCATACTGTATTAGTTTATATTGTTAGTCATATATTTGTAACGATCATTGCATGACAAATCAATAAATGCATTGTTTCATTGATCAGAGTACGTTTTATTTATGATTAAGGATGGGTTACACCAACATGCTTTAAATTAATCTAGGATTGGAGCTAATCTAGGGTTTGTAAATCTAGGTGTATAATTAATCAGAGACGTGTTGCACCACTTAATTTTACATTTGGATCAGTAAATCTGCGATTAAAGATTTTGAATATTTACACCAATATATGGAGGTATTTCCTGAGGTGAAACAAAGTAGCTCGCCTACTTGACAAATGAGGCAATGCATTTGCTGTTCTTTGATAAAATAGTAACAACATAGCACTGCTGCAACTCCCTCGTGAAAGGTCTCCACAGACTCATCAGGTAACAGCTAGTGTAGTCTGACACCAACAGGCTCCTGAACAGCATCTATTCCCAAGCCATATAAGACCGTTAAATAGCTAACAGAATGACTACACAGACTATCTGAGTTGACCCTTATATTTTATTTATTTCAATGTCTCTATGCACACTCACAGGCCTCTACACACTCACGCAGACTGACACTCCGACACACACATAACGTGCACACACGTTTATACCAGTGGAGGCTGCTGAGTGGAGAAAGGCACATGGAATGGCATCAGACACCTTGAAACCATGTGTTTGACGGATTTGATACCATTCCACCGATTCCGCTCCAGTCAATAACACAAGCCCGTTCTCCCCATTTAAGGTGCCACCAACATCCTGTGATTTATACTGACTCTACACACATCCACACACACTCACATACAATCATCCTTTACGCTGCTGCTACTCTGTTTATCATATATCCTGATGGTTGAGTCACCTTACCCTATATACTGTACCTCTATCACTCCAATATCCCTGCACATTGTAAATAGGGTAATGGAACTGACCCTGTATATAGCTTCTTACTTTCTTGTGTTCTCCATATTTCTTTTTTTTTATGTCTTTGTTTATTTTACCTTATGTTATTTTTAGTGCCACATTGTTATTGATTACTGCATTGTTGGGTTTGGAGCTTGCAAGTAAGGCATGTCACTGTACTTGTGCATCTGACATTAAAACCTGAAACATTCAACTGAATAAAGTTTATTATCTTACTAATTATCTCACAGTTGCAACCAAAAATCTCAAATTTGGACTCGTCAGACCAAAGGACAGATTTCCACCAGTCTAATGTCCACTGCTCATGTTTTTGGCCCAAGCAAGTATCTTGTTTTTATTGGTGTCTTTTTTTGCAGCAATTCGACCATGAAGACCTGATTCACGCACTCTCCTCTGAACAGTTGATGTTGAGATGTGTCTGTCTACTTGAACTCTCTGAAGGATTTATTTGGGCTGCAATCTGAGGCTGGTAACTCTAATGAACTTATCCTCTGCAGCAGAGGTAACTCTGGATCTTCCATTCCTGTTGAGGTCCTTGTGAGAGCCAGTTTCATCATAGCGCTTGATGGTTTTTGCGACGACACTTCAAGAAACTTTCAACGTTTATGAAATTTTAAAGATTTGACTGACCTTATTTTCCTAATATGGATTTGGTCTTTTACCAAATAGGGCTATCTTCTGTATACCCCCCCCCCCAACCCCAACCTTGTCACAACACAACTGATTGGCTCAAACACATTAAGAAGGAAAGGAATTCCACAAATTAACTTTTAAGGCACAGCTGTTAATTGAAATGCATTCCAAGTGACTCTCTCATGAAGTTGGTTGAGAGAATGCAAAGACTGTGCAAAGCTGTCATCAAGGCAAAGGGTGGTTACTTGGAAGAACCTTAAATACAAAACATATTTAGATTTATTTGACACTTTGTTGGGGTATTATTCTACAATGTAGAAAAATAGTTTTAAAAAAATAAAGAAAAACCCTTGAATGAGTAGGTGTGTCCAAACTTTTGACTGGTGCTGTATTTTTTATTTTTCCATATTGAATTACATTTTAGTTACATGTCATTGTTTGGTTCAACCATAATGCATACTAAGCATCATCAAAATGTCCATATGAAGGGCCTGAGACCACGAGGTGTCAAAGTTTTTAGATGGGAGATCCAGTAGGCCTCCCTCTGTAGTAGTAGTGTCTCGATGTCACCTCCTCTCCTTGGTAGAGTAACATGCTCAATTTGAAGGAGGAGATAGGATGGTTAGCTTCAACAAAGTGAGGTTAGCTTCAACAAAGTGAGCTGCTACTGGATAGTCTGTTCTTAAACCAGATTGAGCTGCAGTGTTTGTCTTGCATGAGATGATACCCCGAACAGTGATTTTTCTACCTATATGTGTGTGTCTGAAGAATTGTGTTTTTGTAGTGCTATTGCACTGTACGTATGAGACACATTTGTAGCTCCCATTTGGAATGGGTGTCAGGAGTGTCTGAGTGGGCTCAAGGGGCAGGTCAGATCTCACTAAGCTTTCCCCAATATTGCGTCCACGCTTATAGACCATCAGTGGGGGTTCCTTGAAGAGGTGTGCAATTTTTATGTCTGATTGCAGAACGTGCCAGTGCTTTTTCAGGATTGCTTTTTTTCTCAGAACACTGTGTACTTAGTGCAAAAGACTGTTGTGTTGTTTATCTTCTTTGGTTTAGTTAATTTCTCTCTTGGTTTTTTGAGATATTTCATCATTGCAGCATCAAGAGTTTTTTCCTTGTCGCCTCTAATTTTGAATGTATCTGTCTTTTTCTAAGCATTGCGGTCAAAATCTGACTGGTGGCCACAAATTTGTTTAGCCCATAACTGGCTATATGGTTGTCCATTCTTGCGGGGAAGGGGATACATACCCTCCGCATGTAGCAGGGTATTGAGGTATTGAGGGCTGTGTCTGTGTGTAGTGCATCATTCTCTTTAATAATCTATGAGTCCAGGTAGTTTCTTTTTCTCTCATCAGTCTGCATGGTATATTTGAGATATTCAGAGCTCTCGTTTGGAATGAATTTAGTTCCTTCTGACTTTCTTCCCAGAGCACAAAGACATCTTCTATGTATCTCTTCCATAGGAGTTTTTTTTTTGAAAATAAGTGGTTGTTTCTGTTTGGTAAATGAGTGCTTCCTAAAATTGTTCCACATACAGGTTCACATAGTTGGGGGCAAATGGGGGGCCCATGGCTAAACCCAGAATTTGAAGGACAAAATCTGACTCAAAGATGAAGTAGTTATTGGATAATACCAGTTCAGTGAGTTGCAAGATTGCAATCATTGGATGGAGCAAGAGTAGGGTCTCTCTTCTGAAGGCGGCGTTGCAGCGCCTGCAAGCCTCCAGTGTGTGGAATGTTAATGCACAAGAGCTCCATATCAAAAGTGTCCAGCAGGGTGCCTTCTGGTATCCTCCCTAAGCCCTCGATCAATGAGATCATGTGACAAGTGTCTTTTACGTAAGATGGGAGATTCTCAACAATTGGTTTGATGTGGTGGTCCACAAACTTAGAAATGTTGGACGTCACAGAGTTGATTGCTGCTACAAAGGGTCTACCTGGGGGAGGAGACACTTGTTTGTAATTTACTGACAATATAAAAAGTTGGTATCTTAGGAAATTTCACACAGAATTTCACATTATTTTTTGGTGATTTGTCCCGATTCCAAACAGCTTTCTACTTTGTATATGATATTATGCTCGAATTCTAGGGTAGGGTCATAATTCAGCTTGTGATAGAAGTCACCATTCATTCACATACAGTTGCTCCTCCTTTAAAAGTTGTGAGCTTACACCGCGGGTCTTAAGAGGTACCCAGGATCACGGGTTATTTGCTCCAGACCACCACAAGGGGGAGTTAGAGCACTCATTGTGTATTTGGGTCCCAAGGTTTTTATATAACCAATCATATCGAGTGGTTCCAATGACGAATTTGACGAGAGCCACCTGGTGACTTTCTTTAGCAAAGATGGCAGACAAAAGTAAGTAGTTATAACGTCATAACGAGTCAAGCAAAAAGTTTACAATTGAGATGTACAATTCGCTATTTACCAAGTTTTTTTCAGTCATATCCAATACCAAGTGTATCAAACTCCATTATTTGAATGTTGCTGTGTGTCTGCATGTATGTATTACAATTATACACTTCAACAGTGTTTACCACTCCTGCTCCTGGGACACCAATGATTACACATCGTAACTATGCAATAGACTAGAAACATGATTTAAGTAAAGGCTGATTTGTAATTCATATATACAGAATAAAAAAACAGTACATCCTGCCAGCATGCCCACAGGCATGCTGAATGGCGCATGGAAGAGAACGAGGAATGAGATGGGAGTAACAATCCAGGCTATTTTCTCTGAGACCGGCATAATAATGCAATGAAACAAGCAGGGAGCAGGTTTTGAACACTCAACATTCTAGCCTGAAAGTTCAGCACGCTATCGACTGTGCCCAAATGTGTTAATTGGGGTTGGGGCCAGTTGGGGCTAAAACACTTTATCAATTGGAATCTTTAACATGTGGCAAGGGGAAGAGTATTAGTATTAGTTTTTCACAAGTGTAGCAGGATGGGATATTAGCTGAGAATAGACTATTCAACCTTTACTAAAGAATTATCTAATAGCCGAGAACCCTTCCCCAACTTGAGCTAGGTGTGAACCCCCATAACTTGCAACAAATCTTTTGTATCTATCTTTCCAAATCTACCTACACACGTATCTACATAAACACGGTTAATGTTCTGAAAAAAACATATATATGTACAGTTGAGGTCAGAAGTTTGCATAGACAAACAATTTTTCAACCACTCCACAAATTTCTTGTTAACAAACTAGAGTTTTGGCAAGTCAGATTATTTCACTTATAATACACTGTATTACAATTCCAGAAGTTTACATACACTAAATTGACTGTGCCTTTAAACAGCTTGGAAAATGCCAGAAAATTATATCATAGCTTTAGAAGCTTCTGAAAGGCTAATTGACATAATTTGAGTCAATTGGAGGTCTACCTGTGGATGTATTTCAAGGCCTACCTTCAAACTGCCAAATGGACAATGACCCCAAGCATACTTCCAAAGTTGTGGCAAAATGTCTTAAGGACAACAAAGTCAAGGTATTGGGGTGGCCATCACAAAGCCCTGACCTCAATCGCATAGAACATTTGTGGGCAGAACTGAAAAAGTGTGTGCGAGCAAGGAGGCCTACAATCCTGACTCAGTTACACCTGCTCTGTCAGGAGGAATGGGCAAAAATGCACCCAACTTATTGTGGGAAGCTTGTTAAAGGCTAACCCGAAACGATTGACCCAAGTTAAACCATTTCAATGCAATGCTACCAAATACTATTTGAGTGTATGTGAACTTCTAACTCACTGGGAATGTGATGTCAGCAATAAAATCCTAAATAAATCATTCTCACTACTATTATTCTGACATTTCACATTCTTAAAATAAAGTGGTGATCCTAACTGACCTAAGGCAGGGAACTTTTACTAGGATTATATGTCAAGAATTGTGTAAAACTGGGTTTAAAAGTGTTTTGCTAAGGTGTATGTAAACTTCCGACTTCATCTGTACATGTAGAGATGAAAAAAATATTGTTGATGTTTATTTAGTTGTGGATCCATAATGAATTACTTGTTCAAATATTCCATGATATTCTTAAGATATGTGTTGACTGACTATAAGCAAGTGATGTCTGCTAAATAATCAGGTTGGGTTTCTCCAGAAATAAATATTTCTAAATAAAAAACTGGCTTTATTTACAAATGAGTGAGAATGTCTCACCCAATGTCCAATAATTGCCTTTTTCCTAGCTCACTTTACGTTAAATTAAAACAAAATCTCCAAAATATCATTACTTTTTAAACAAAGCTATGATTATTTTTATTCATTAATTTAGAATTATATAAAAGCCACTTAGGATCTGTGAGAATATCTAACGGAAAATGCCCCTTAGATATTAATTTAGTGTCCTCCAATCGTCTGAATGTAATTATTGGCGGAGAGTCACGTCATTGAACATTATTTTTTCTCTCGATATACTGTAGGCCTACCATAGGCAAAATGAGTCTCACTAGTGTTGAGTAATGTGCTGTTAAAAATGGTGTAGGTCTTTATCAAGGCGAGACCCAGATGCAGACACAGGAGGCAGATGGTTGGAGTCTTACAATGTTTATTAATCCAAAAAGGGGTAGGCTAGAGAATGGCCGTGTACAGGCAAAAGGTCAAAACCAGTTCAGAGTCCAATAG
Organism: Oncorhynchus masou masou; assembly: GCF_036934945.1. Classification (NCBI taxonomy): domain Eukaryota; kingdom Metazoa; phylum Chordata; class Actinopteri; order Salmoniformes; family Salmonidae; genus Oncorhynchus; species Oncorhynchus masou. Next base: position 46,477,969 of record NC_088233.1, read on the forward strand.
GTACCAAAGGGCAGGCAGATTCAAGGTCAGGGCAGGCAGGATGATCAGGAAGGTGGGAAAGTAGTCCAGAGTCAGGCAGTGGTCAAAACTGGGAAGACTAGCAAAAGAGAATAGAAAAGGAGTACGGGGAAAAACAAGTCGGTTGACTTGACTAAACGAACAAGACGAACTGGTACAGAGAGACAGGAAACACAGGGATAAATACACTGGGGAAAATAAGCGACACATGGTGGGGGTGGAGACAATCACAGGGAGACAATCACAGGGACAGGTGAAACAGATCAGTACGTGGAGGTACTTATTTAAAGAGCATATTGAAGTTAGAAGAAAAAGCCTACAACTATTTTAGCACCGTGCACAGTAGCCTAATAAACACATTTAGTTAATAAAATAATGAGAAAAAAAACACTTTCTAAATGCAGACGCTGATTTAGTTATGGATCCATAATTAATTACTATGGTAAGAAATATAACTGATTTACAGGAATATTGGAACAAAGTTGTCTAATGAAGGCAAATAATTTAGAATCCTCCAATCATGTAGCCTACTCCCGACCGTCACGTTGTACAGTGCCATATATTCCATTCCATCTAACCAAAACCCTGAGGGTTTTGTTTTTCATTTTTCTCTGAATAGAAACAGCATACTATATATCAAATTAATTAAGCCACATTTCTTAAAATCAATCCCATATACTATGTTATTACAAAAAAGGTTTTAAATTCTCTGGAAATGACAATACGGAATACTATCAAATGCTTCTCAAAGATGCCCTCTGGTGGTCAAACTAGCAATAACTTGCAGTAACAGAAAAAAATGTCTGACAATTAAATGATGTTCCACAGAATGCTGTGGCAGCACACAAGATGTGCCGCAGTATGACGCAACTTCTAAAGGAACAACCACTGTAGTCACATTTGTTTTGAATACAAATTCCTCCTCCTTTGTCACATTTTCTTATGATAATCAAAGGATCTGATTGTAAGTCCTTAAGAGCCATTCTCTCGTCTCTACTCAGGTTATCATAGGATGTGTGTTTCTGTTTGCCTTTCAGTCGGTCTCCTACATCATTTTCAACAATTCCACAGAGGGTTTCTGTCAATGCATTGAAATCCATAGACCCTTTATCAACAGATGAATTCGTGGATACCATTTATATGTTTCTGCATCCAGTATAAAGAAAGAAAGGTAGTTTTGCAATCCAATGCTAACTAGTGTTAGCACAATGACTGGAACTCTATGGTAGCTACTAACATTGCACTGAAGCTAGTTAGCAATTGTGCTAGCGCTAGTTAACAACTTCCTTCAAACTCTATGCAGAGACATAAAAATGGTATCACCAGTTCATCTGACTCTGGGGAAGTAGATGAAGGGCATTATTGCCAAGTATGATTCCAGTCCACCTGACGGGCCGCCTCAAGGTGGAGAGGGTAGGCAACAACATATCCGCCACACTGATCCTCAACACAGGGACCCCGCAGGGATGCATGCTTAGTCCTCTACTGTACTCCAGGTTCACCCACGCATGGCCGCGCACGACTCCAACACTATCATTAAGTTTGCAGATGACACAACAGTAGTAGGCCTGACCACCAATGATGATGAGACAGCCTACAGGGAGGAGATCAGAAACCCTGCAGGGTGGTGCCAGGACAACAACCTCTCCCTCAACGTCAGCACAGCTATGTGAACTGATTGTGGACTACAGGAAACAGAGGGCCAAGCACGCCCCCCCCCCATCAATATTGATGGTACTGTACAAAGCGGTGTCAAGAGCTTCAAGGTTCTCGGTGTTCACATTACTAAGGAATTAACATGGTCCACACACGCCAACACAGTCAACAACAACTCCTCTTCCCCCTCAAGAGGCTGAAAAGATTTGGCATGGGCCCTCAGATCCTCAAAAAGTTCTACAGCTACACCACTGACTTGCTGCATCAATGCATCAATGCATACGGACCAGTATATCACTGGAGCCAAACTCACAGACATCCAGGACCTCTGTACCAGGTGGTGTCAGAGTAAGGCCCTAAAAACCCAAGTCATATACTGTTCTCTCTGCTACCACACGGCAAATGGTACAGGAGAGTCATTTGACTGCTGAACAGTTAATCAAATGGCTGACTGGACAAATTGCACCAAGCTCCCTTTTTTTGCATTAACATTCTTGCACTGGCACTCACTGAAAATACCCACACACTCACACATACTACACTGACACTCCAACACACACATATACACACACACACTACATACACTCACACCAACAAAAAACACACGTGCAAATTGACACCACATACACACACTGACACACTCATAGAAACACTTTTACACTCTTAACTTCCACTGCTGCAACTGTTTATTATCTATCATGATTGCCTAGTCACTTTTACCCCTACCTACATGTACTGTAAATACGACATAAATTACCTCAACTACCTCTTACCCCTGCACACTGACTTGGTACCGCAACTCGTTGTAAACTCAGCAGAAAAAAGAAACGTCCCTTTTTCAGGACCCTGTCTTTCCAAGACAATTCGTAAAAATCCAAATCACTTCACCGATCTTCATTGTAAAGGGTTTAATAAACCCATGCTTGTTCAATGAACCGTTAACAAATAATGAAAATGCACCTGTGGAATGGTCGTTTAAGACACTAACAGCTTAGGGTGCAAGGAGGAGGCATGAAGACTGCAGATGCGGCCAGGGCAATAAATTGCAATGTCCGTACTGTGAGACGCCTAAGACAACACTACAAAGAGACTGGATGGACAGCTGATTGTCCTCACAGTGGCAGACCATGTGTAACAACACCTGCACAGGATTGGTACATCTGAACATCACACCTGCGGGACAAGTACAGGATGGCAACAACAACTGCCCGAGTTACACCAGGAACGCACAATCCCTCCATCAGTGCTCAGACTGTCCGCAATAGGCTGAGAGAGGCTGGACTGAGGGCTTGTAGGCCTGTTGTAAGGCAGGTCCTCACCAGACATCACCGGCAACAACGTTGCCTATGGGCACAAACCCACCATCGCTGGACCCGACAGGACTGGCAAAAGTGCTCTTCACTGATGAGTCGTGGTTTTGTCTCACCAGGGGTGATGCTCGGATTCGCGTATATCATTGAAGGGATGAGCGTTACACTGAGGCCTGTACTCTGGAGTGGAATCGATTTGGAGGTGGAGGGTCCATCATGGTCTCGGCCGGTGTCACATCATCATCGGACTGAGCTTGTTGTCATTGCAGGCAATCTCAACACTGTGCATTACAGGGAACGCATGTGGTACTCCCTCATGTGGTACCACTCCTGCAGGCTCATCCTGACATGACCCTCCAGCATGATAATGCCACCAGCCATACTGCTCCTTCTGTGCGGGATTTCCTGCAAGACAGGAATGTCAGTGTTCTGCCATGGCCAGCAAAGAATCCCATTGAGCACGTCTGGGACCTGTTGGATCGGAGGGTGAGGGCTAGAAAGTATTTAATGCATATGGCCTGTTTTGACCATGACACTGCTCCTTTATCCTGTCAAGGTTTTACCATAGTGTTAATGTATACCAGACACATAACTTAATTTGCCCCTTAGGTAAAGAATGATTTCAATTGTACCATTTTATAAACATTTGAATGTTTTTCCTTTTGCCAATAGCGCTGAAGCTATTGGGTGTTGAGGATTTAAAATCTGGCTTGCATTTTATTTTGTGTTAGTAATGTTGCCAATATGCAAATTATGTTTCAAATCCTGTTGCACTCTCTCAAGAAACACAATATCTTTGTCCTCCACACATTCATGAGAATCCATTCATATTATTTATCAACCATAACTGAAGTGGAAAGAATCCAAAGGATGTTCACACTTCCATTCTTCTGCAGTTATTTCTCCAGCTGCAAAAAAAACAAAGTACAATTAAATCAATTATGATTATGTAAATATTTAACTTCAAGGCAGGGCAGAAACTTGTAGGGAGAATTTTTTTTTAAAGAGACTTTCGTAACTTCTTACCAGAACCAAGGTAAAAACCTGGATGCAGACTGTCGAAGTAACAATGTTTATTGTAGCAACAGGGGCAGGCAAAGACAGGTCAAGGAAGGCAGGGGTCAATAATCCAGAGTATGCGAGCAAAGGTACAGAACAGCAGGCAGGTTCAGGGTCACTTAGACAGAGATCGGTAATCCAGAGGGGGCAGAGGTACAGATTGGCAGGCAGGTTCAGGGTCACTTAGACAGAGATCGGTAATCCAGAGGGGGCAGAGGTACAGAACAGCAGGCAGGTTCAGGGTCACTTAGACAGAGATTGGTAATCCAGAGGGGGCAGAGGTACAGATTGGCAGGCAGGTTCAGGGTCACTTAGACAGAGATCGGTAATCCAGAGGGGGCAGAGGTACAGAACAGCAGGCAGGTTCAGGGTCACTTAGACAGAGTTCGGTAATCCAGAGGGGGCAGAGGTACAGAACAGCAGGCAGGTTCAGGGTTCAGAGATTGGTCAGAGGGGGCAGAGGTTTGGCAGAGGTTCAGGGTCACTTAGACAGAGATCGGTAATCCAGAGGGGGCAGAGGTACAGAACAGCAGGCAGGTTCAGGGTCACTTAGACAGAGATTGGTAATCCAGAGGGGGCAGAGGTACAGAACAGCAGGCAGGTTCAGGGTCAGGGTAGACAGAGATCGGTAATCCAGAGGGGGCAGAGGTACAGAACAGCAGGCAGGTTCAGGGTCACTTAGACAGAGATCGGTAATCCAGAGGGGGCAGAGGTACAGAACGGCAGGCAGGTTCAGGGTCACTTAGACAGAGATCGGTAATCCAGAGGGGGCAGAGGTACAGAACTTAGACAGAGATCGGTAATCCAGAGGGGGCAGAGGTACAGATTGGCAGGCAGGTTCAGGGTCACTTAGACAGAGATCGGTAATCCAGAGGGGGCAGAGGTACAGATTGGCATGCAGGGTCAGGGCGGACAAGAAAAGAGAGACTGGGCAAAATCAGGAGCTGAGAACACAAAACGCTGGTTGACTCAACGCTGGTTGACAAACAAAATGAACTGGCACAGACAGACAGAAAACGCAGGTGTAAATACATGGGATAATGGGGAGGATGGGCGACACCTGGAAGGGAGTGGAGACAGTCACAAGGACAGGTGAAACAGATCAAGGCGTGACACTTCTGATTTACAATAAATACCGTGAAGAACTTTGAAGAGGTTATATAAAATAATTACATCCAGCTTTTTGTTTGGTATGTTGTGTTTAGTTATTATTTAAATGGAAGAGCTTTAAAATGAATGAGATGTGTTTAGCCTTTCATAGCTGAACAGTGGGTGTAGTGAGTTAAACTCATCAATCTTTAGGAAACACTGAACACATTATTACCTTCATGAACCCTTATGGGTTTGCCTTTTGAAGTGCTAGAAAAATATTACAACATTGCAATAGAAGCTTTATCAAAAATAATACATTTCAAAATGTAATGTGGAAGACCAAGAACTTGTTGACATTGTTGAGTGTATGCTAACAAAGTTCTCTGAAGTATTTGACGCTTCTGAGTAATGTTTAGAAAACTTTTCGATGGCTCTAATTTGCACCTCTGGGGTGTTGCGTGCGTCATTGTGTACACCCGCTCTCTAATAAAGCCACTCTAGCAGCCGAGGGAGGAAAATGCACGATTTTCTTTAACAAATCAGACAGTGTTGATCAAACAGGCGCCTCAGACAAAAGACTTCATCAGTTCATCAAACAGATAATTTCAACCCATTTCCTGACCTCCCTCTCTGGTTGTCAGTCAAAGTCTCATTTACACCTCTGTAATTGGGCTGTGTGAGTGGCTTCCTGCATGGCTGACATTCGCCTAATGAGAAACCCCTGGCACTGCTGCCCCTCTTTCTGCCTCCCCTGGGGGAGCTCTACAGGAGCGTGTGTATTTGTGGGGTGGATGCACGTGTGTGAAGAGGGAGGGGATATGGTGAGGGGTTCATCACCTGTCAACCCCATAGCTAATTGCCCCGTTAAAGAACACACACTTCACATGCAAATGGCTACTGCATTGCGCCTATCTGAAGTTTATGGTGATCCCCCGTGCAAATACTATATGCATAAATTTGGTCCCAGATATATCCCTGCTTACATCTCCAGCTGACAGAAGTGTAAAAGGTTAATTGTAAAACTTTTACTGCTTTATGTAAGAAATACAGGGGAAAACATTGAGCTAGTCTTATAATGAGAGAGACCGTTAAAAGTGCTGATCCTGCACTTGTTTGTAAAGAGATAGTAAGATAAAGATTACAGATCAACATTTTTCATACAGATGGTTCATATAATAAAGTATTACTGCCTATATCCTCTCAGTCACTTCAGGTCCAAACCCAAGGGCTGGAAACAGGTACCAACAAATCTGTAAACTGTAAACTTGTGCTGAGGCCAAAGAGGTCTATAGAGAAAGAGCAACCCCCCACTTGTGGCAGAGGTAATCCCTTGAGCTAGTATTTTCTCTGGGCATGGGGTTTGGATGCTACCAGTCCATTTGCCTGCCTTTCAGTTGAGTTTGTTTGTGTTTCTGTTGTGGTCGCTGGCTCAGGGAAGAGGCAATTAAAATTGTAAACTGCAGCCGTTCCGCTCAAATAAACATCCATTAAGGCAAGCGTTCAAAGTCATCGGATGTAACAAAATAACTGGGCTGTGTAGTATCCAACTGTTTCAATGGAGCTGGAGATGTGGCAGTGAACAAAGATACATAGAGTAACTAATAATAACATGCTATACTGACTTGTCATGTCTTGGCTCGGGTATTTCTATCTGTTTCAATGTGAACGGTACACTTAAAAGCAAACACAAGTGACCAGAAACATACCAGATAAGTCACTCTTCTTTTTGGTATTTGCAGGCAGGTATACTTGCCAATAACTTCCCTTTCAGACCTAATGTTTTGTACACTCAGTGTATAAACATAATTGGTTAACATAACATAGCCAGGTAACAAAAACAGCAGGTACTGGCCCACACTGACCACAAACCCTCATCAAGTCTGGGGAACATACATACAGAGATTATAACATGACATAGCCAGTTATTACTGAAACCCTCACCTGCAGGTCCTCCAGGCGGTTGGTTCCCCCATGGGTGTTGATATGCCCGCTGCACCACGTCACAGCATGCCTCCTCTGTAGGCTCCTGCAGTGCCAGTCGCCACACATTCACCCCCTCTGAGAACGCCAGCAGGGAGAACCTGGGACGCAGTCAGGGAGGGGGTCTGGGGTTAGATATGACAATAACAAATGGGTGTGAATGTAGCAAGGGAAAGATGGTTTCATGACTATAATTTGATTTTATTTCTATGGACACAACCTTCCCTGAAACATTAAGTATACTGTATAAGGCTCTGCTGGAAACAAGCCCTAAAATAATCAACAGCAGACAAAACCAACAACACTAAGGATCTCTTACTTTCACAAAATAACATGTAAAAGTAAAATTTGACAAAGGCTATTGTATATTTGGATCAAACTAGTCAACCAAGACAAGATACATTTTTTTTATTCCACTCCTAAAGTTGGAGCATATTGTATTTCCATTTATCTGAGTTGGATCCACTAGGTGCCACTTGCACAGGTTTAAGTAATGTTTAAAATCCTAAACAAGACACAGCTTTTCATCAATTGCCTATCCCAGCTGTTCACAGGGAGTAAGACAGTTTGTGAAATAGTCTCACCATCAATATTAACTAAACAGAAAACATTGTTTAATTGCCTGCACCCATTTGTCCAGAGCAGTCACAGTGGCCTTCATTATAGAGAACACAGGACAATCTCAAGGGTTCAGCAAGTAAATACATTTTTCCAGAATTTTTTTACCAACAGTCATCAAACACAGCTGGGTCCGAAGCATTAGGCTGAAATAAAGCATTGATCTAAGCAGTGTTAGTGTTTCAACAGTCCTATGAAAAAATGTCTTCATGTTAAGGCTAGTCGGCAAGCTAGCGGGACAACTTCCAGTGAAACTGGAGGGTGCGCAATTCAAATAAATAATCATAAAAATTATGGACATTTATGTACATACAAGTGTTTTATATTGGTTAAAAGCTTAAATTATTGTTAATCTAACTGTGCTGTCCGATGATTTACAGTAGGCTTTACAGCAAAAACATGCCATCTAATTGATTGAGGACGGCGCCCCACAGGTTTCATAAATTCACAAATAGCGATTAAATATTCACTTACTTAAAAAAAATCTTCCTCTGATTTGTCATCCAAACGGTCCCAGCTACAAGATGTAGTGTCGTTTTGTAAACCTGTTGCGATGAGCAATCCCGTATCCGGGAGCGTAATTATAGCCTCAAGCTCATTACCATAACGCAACGTTAACTATTCATGAAAATCGCAAATGAAATGAAATAAATATATTGGCTCACAAGCTTAGCCTTTTGTTAACAACACTGTCATCTCAGATTTTCAAAAAATGCTTTTCAACCATAGCTACACAAGCATTTGTGTAAGAGTATTGATAGCTAGCATAGCATTAAACCTAGCATTCAGCAGGCAACATTTTCACAAAAACAAGATTCAAATAAAATAATTTACCTTTAAAGAATTTTGGATGTTTTCAATGAAGAGACTCTCAGTTAGATAGCAAATGTTCAGTTTTTCCAAAAAGATTATTTGTGTAGGAGAAACCGCTCCGTTTTGTTCATCACGTTTGGCTAAGAAAAAAACCCGAAAATTCAGTCATTACAACGCAAACTTTTTTCAAAATTAACTCCATAATATCGACAGAAACATGGCAAACGTTGTTTAGAATCAATCCTAAAGGTGTTTTTCACATATTTTTCGATGATAAATCATTCGGGGCAGTTGACATTCTCCTCTGAACCAAATGGAAACGTGCATGCACCTGGAGATTACGGAATAGTTTCGACGGAGGACACCGAGCGGACACCTGGTAAATGTAGTCTCTTATGGTCAATTTTCCAATGATATGCCTATAAATACGTCACAGTGCTGCAAACACCTTGGGGAAACAACAGAAAGTGTAGGCTCATTCCTTGTGCAATCACAGCCATATAAGGAGATATTGGAACACAGCGCCTCCAAAATCTGGCTCACTTCCTGTATGAAATTTCATCTTGGTTTCGCCTGTAGCATTAGTTCTGGGGCACTCACAGACAATATCTTTGCAGTTTTGGAAACTGTTTTGTTTTCTTTCCAAAGCTGTCAATTATATGCATAGTCGAGCATCTTTTCGTGACAAAATATCTTGTTTAAAACGGGAACGTTTTTCATCCAAAAATGAAATACTGCCCCCAGAGGTTCAAGAGGTTAAATAAAATCCTTCTGGTGCCATCGTTTTGAGTAATCCACTCGTTCAACTTGCAGAGGAAGGAAACCAAATTGCTACCGCTAAACTTTGTTAAAACAAGTCAAAATGCACTTCTATTTAATCCTCAAATACCCTAAAATGTCATTAAACTATAATATTTCATACGGAAAGAAGTATGTTCAATAGGAAAATGATATTAGCAGGTGCATGTCCTCCTCATCGCGCGCGCATACACACATTTTATTATTTGTTACTTTTATTATTATTTTTTTTTGCTGGTCTATTTTTTACTTAATACATATTTTTCTTAAAACTGCATTGTTGGTTAAAGGGCATGTAAGTAAGCATTTCACTGCAAGGTCTACACCTGTTGTATTTTGCGCATGTGACAAATAAAATTTGATTCTAATGACAAGCCACACAGTTCGTTTGTTTTAAAGAGTTTTAAATAATGCAGCCATCTAAATAAGTCAATGAAATCCAATTACTTTTCCAAAGCATTACATGCCACATAGCATCACTTTGCATTTTGAAAAGGTATAAAACTTTCTTTACTCAAGTTTAATTGAGAACTTTTTATTGGCCTGAAGCTTCCTGTGGTGATTGAGCAGCAACCACAATGCCAGGGCATTATCTCCAACTTCTTAAAAATAAAATTGTAACCCAGATGACTAAGGGATAGAGAATAGGCAGTGCTTGCTGAGCCAAGACTCCTCAAGCTATTGGAGGCTGAACAACTGCAAACAGATGATAATTTATCTTCTGGAGAAAAAATATATATATTTTTTATCATGATTTAAGGGAGTAAAGTAAATCTGGGTTTTCAACAGGGAAACTGACAAACAAAAATGATCAGTAGTGCTTTGGGCAGCATTTGATTGGGCATGCCTGGGGCGGTGTTCTGCAGTTTGTGTGAAGAGTCAGCAGGACGCCCTGGGATTGATAAGTATCCTTTGATGAAGACATGGCAAATACTCCTCACTCCCCAAACACAACAGAGCCTTGTAGGTTAAGGACAGTTACTGTGGGTGCCACGTTTCATCTAGTTTGCGACTAGTATTTCAAACAAAACAGTGCATGTGGGAGAAACTCAAATAGACAAATACTGTCGCCAAGTATATATTCTGACGAAAGTATGAATATGTTTACAAAACAATGATTCTGCTTGGTCCTGATTACGCTCACAGGAGAGCAGATTTTGCTCCAAAGTCATCCAAAAGCTGTCTAATGAAGAGAACAGGTCTTTTTTTTAAATATTTTTGGTGACAATAGGGGCTGTCTCCCAATTACATCATTCATTTTCAAAACTGAAGAAGAAGGGAGCAGAGACAAAGATATGAGAAGTGGAACGCAGCTATCAACAAAGGTTCCCACAACGTTTAGAGAACGTTCCTTTAAGTCTCACGATGTCATTATAACTAACATTTTCATAGAAAATGTTCCATGTTGTGCAAAGAATGTTCCCAAGAGACCATTCCCTTAATGTCAAATAGAACATGGTTACCATGTTCTCAGAACTTAAGATATTATTATAGACACTTTTTTATTGGAACATTGCATGAACATTCATGTCCAGTTTTCAAGAAGTCTGATGGGTGACAATATTAGCCTATCACTTGTGAATGACATATTATCACTTGTGAATGATGCCCAGCATAAACAAGAGAAAAGGTGTACCTTTTTTTGCGACTTTTTCCAATCATAGTTGCACACCTCATGTAGCCGAGCCCCATAGGCCTATATGTTTTGAGAAGGTTTGTAAAACAACCAAAGTGGCCAAATAACTTCTTAATAATAAGCACATTTGTAACGACATTCTTCGTTTGTCGAAAGAGAGTCGGACCGAAATGCAGCGTGTTGGTTACACATGTTTATTAGAACATTATTAGAACCCCCCCCCTAAGGTGCGGACTCCCGAACGCACCTCAAAACCATAGGGAGGGTCCGGGTGGACGTCTGTCCATGGTGGCGGTTCCGGTTCGGGACGTGGACCCCACTCCATAAATGTCATAGTTCCTCCCCTTCGCGTCCTGGGATGATCCACCCTCGCCGCCGACCATGGCCGAATAGTCCTCACCCAGAACCCCACTGAACTGAGGAGCAGCTCGTGACTGAGGGGCAGCTCGGGACTGAGGGGCAGCTCGGGACTGAGGGGCAGCTCGGGACTGAGGGGCAGCCCGGGACTGAGGGGCAGCCCGGGACTGAGGGGCAGCCCGGGACTGAGGGGCAGCCCGGGACTGAGGGGCTGCTCGGGACTGAGAGGCAGCCCAATACTGAGAGGAAGCCCAGTACTGAGAAGAAGCCCAGTACTGAGAAGAAGCCCAGTACTGAGATGAAGCCCAGCCAGGCAGTTGAATCCGGCAGATCCTGGTTGACTGGCGGATCCTGGCTGACTATCAGATCTGGCAGATCCTGGCTGACTGGCGGATCCTGGCTGACTGGCGGATCTTGGCCGACTGGCGGATCCTGGATGACTAGCAGATCTGGCAGATCCTGGCTGACTGGCGGATCCTGGCCGACTGGCAGATCCTGGCCGACTGGCGGATCCTGGCTGACTGGCGGATCTGGAAGAGTCTGGTTGACTGGCAGACCTGGAAGAGTCTGGTTGACTGGCAGATCTTGAAGAGTTTGGCTGAATAGCAGATCTGGAAGAGTCTGGCTGACTGGCAGATCTGGAAGCGTCTGGCTGAATAGCAGATCTGGAAGAGTCTGGTTGACTGGCAGATCTGGAAGAGTCTGGCTGACTGGCAGATCTGGAACAGTCTGGCTGAATAGCAGATCTGGAAGAGTCTGTTTGACTGGCAGATCTGGAAGAGTCTGGCTGACTGGCAGATCTGGAAGAGTCTGGCTGACTGGCAGATCTGGAAGAGTCTGGCTGACTAGCAGATCTGGAAGAGTCTGGCTGACTGACGGCTCTGGCTGCTTCATGCTGACTGACGACTCTGGCTGCTCCATGCTGACTGGCGGCTCTGGCTGCTCCATGCTGACTGGCGGCTCTGGCTGCTCCATGCAGATTGACAGCTCTGGCGGCTTCTTGCAGACTGACAGCTCTGACTGTTCCATGCAGAAGAACAGCTTTGGCAGCTCCTTGCCGACTGGCAGCTCCTTGCAGACTGGCAGCTCCATGCAGACTGGCAACTCCATGCAGACTGGCAACTCTGGCTGCTCCAAGCAGACTGACAGCTCTAGCTGCCCCATGCAGACTGGCAGCTCTAGCTGCTCCATGCAGACTGGCAACACTGGCTGCTCCATGCAGACTGGCAGCTCTAGCTGCTCCATGCAGACTGACAGCTCTGGCTGCTCCAAGCAGACTGACAGCTCTGGCTGCCCCATGCAGACTGGCAGCTCTAGCTGCTCCATGCAGACTGGTAACTCTGGCTGCTCCATGCAGACTGGCAGCTCTGGCTGGTCCATGCAGACAGGCAGCTCTAGCTGCTCCATACAGGCAGGAGGCTCCGGCAGCACTGTAGAGGAGGAAGGCTCTAGAGACGCTGAACAGGCGGGAGACTCCGACACCGCAGGAGAGGGAGAAAGCGCTGGCTGCGCTGAACAGGCGAGGCGCACTGAAGGCCTGATGCGTGGTGCTGGCGCTGGTGGTATTGGGCCGAGGACACGCACAGGAAGCCTAGTGCGGGGAGCTGCTACCGGAGGGCTGGGGTGTGGAGGTGGTACTGGATAGAGGACACGCACAGGAAGCCTGGTGCGGGGAGCTACCATCGGAGGACTGGTGTGTGAAGGTGGCACAGGATGGACTGGACCGTGAAGGTGTACTGGAGAGCCTGAGAGCAGGACTGGCACAGGACGTGCAAGGCTAGGTAGGTACACAGGAGGCCTAGTGCGTGAGGCTGGCACATTTTTCACCAGCCGACTAACACGCACCTCAGGACTAGTATGGAGCGCTGACCCAGGTGCCATTAAATCCCCGACACGCTACGTCGGACGAATCTTATACCTAAAGCACCAAACTAGCAACTCCCTCATTACTTTCTCCTCCAATTTCCCCATTAACTCCTTCACAGTCTCTGCTTCGCTCACCTCCAACACCGGTTCTGGTCTCCTCCTTGGCTCCTCACGATAAACAGGGAGAGTTGGCTCAGGTCTGTCTCCTGACTCAGCCACTCCCCCTCTGAGCCCCCCCCCCAAGAAATGTTTGGGGCTTTGCTCTGCGCCGCCGTGTCTTTTTTTTCGACTCCATTCTCCTATAGCCCTCTTCGCACTGCTCCAGCGAATCCCAGGCGGGCTCCGGCACTCTCTCTGGGTCGGCCGCCCACCTGTCTATTTCTTCCCACGTCGTATAATCCATACTATACTCCTCTTTGGGCTGCTCCTGTTTCCTCTTCTCCTGCTGCACCTTTGGGCGGCTACACTCCCCTGGTTTAGCCCAGGGTCCTCTCCCGTCAAGGATTTCCTCCCATGTCCAGAAATCCTTAATACGCAGCTCCTCTTTGGGCTGCTCCTGCCTGTTGACACGCTGCTCGGTCCGTGTGTGGTGGGTGATTCTGTAACGACGTTCTTCGTTTGTCGAAAGAGAGTCGGACCGAAATGCAGCGTGTTGGTTACTCATGTTTATTAATTGAACAAACGACGATACATGAAAAAACAAAAACAACCAACGGAACGTGAAAAACCTATACAGCCTGTCTGGTGAACACTAACACAGAGACAGGAACAATCACCCACGAAATACAAAGCGAAACCCAGGCTACCTAAATACGGTTCCCAATCAGAGACAACGAGAATCACCTGACTCTGATTGAGAACCGCCTCAGGCAGCCAAACCTATGCAACACACACCCCTAATCAGCCACAATCCCAATAACTAAAAAACCCCACTAAGAATCACAACAAACAATAAACCCATGTCACACCCTGGCCTGACCAACTAATTAACTAAAACACAAAATACTAAGACCAAGGCGTGACAACATTAATCTGCTTTACAACAGGTGTAGACCTAACTGGCACACATACCCAGTTGAGGTTTGGGGTAGATCATTTTCACCATAAAAAAATGCACCTTTATAATAAAAGCATTGCATTGGCGCACTTGCAGTCACGTTTGATAATGTTTTTTTCCCGCTAGTGGAACATTTACGCTTATAACCTACTGCCATGTGTGCATTTCTTCGCTTATAATGTGAAGAAATAGCCAAATAGTATCCCACAACTGTCACACCCTGATCTGTTTCACCTGTGCTTGTCCCCATCCCCTCCATTTGTCGCCCATCTTCCCCATTATCCCCAGTGTATTTATACCTGTGTTCTCTATTTATCTGTTGCTATTTCATTTTGTTTCGTCAAGCTTACCAGTGTGTTTTCCTTGGTCCTGTCTTTCTCTAGTTTCTTTTTTCTAGTTTTCCCGGTTCTGACCATTCTGCCTGTCTTGACCCTGAGCCCGTCTGCCGTTCTGTACTTTGTCAATAATCCAGTGTGGTGTGACGTCTGCCTGCCGTGACCCTGAGCCTGTATGCCTCTCTGTACATTTCAGACTCTGCTCTGGATTACTGACCTCTGCTGCCCCCCCCCCTGTTTTAGTAATACGCTTTTGTTACTTCAAAACTGTCTGCACCTGTGTCTTCTCCTGAGCCTTGACAACAACTGTCACAGAGTATGTTTGGAATACTTATTTCTCACAAAGACTGGAATAGGTCAACTTTTGTACTATCGGGGATAGTAGACTGACATAGGGTAGTGCTTTTGCTGTTCGTTATGCCTACTCATCTGAAAAGTAAATGTAGATAGTTGTGGATACTTCGAATATCTTCAATATGCACCTCGGAATTGGATAAGGATGCACGCAGTTGCATCCCTGATGTGTCTGTTTTCACTCGCAGCCTATGAGAAAGATTCATTCACCTGACTGAGGGCCATGTGAGTGAGAGGTGCTTCCGAGCAAGCAAGCAGTACGCAAGGAAAAGGGAATTATAATGACTACATTCAGCCTAAGGGCACACCAGCCTTTGGACTCAAAAGGAATAGATTTTATTAGGGGGCATTACGGCCACACAAAGGTGATGGAAAATTTGAGTAATTATCAGGTGCTTGTCAAATTGTGAATGAGAGACTGATGAAGTGTGTACCGCCTACACAAAAAACAAAGCAGAACTCACACTTTTCATGCGACATTTTTCAAATCATCATTAGAGTCTTAGAATGTATTACAAATCCAAACATATAGCTCAACGTTTGTATCACAACTAAAGTCACATACAGTTGAAGTCGGACGTTTATATACACCTTAGCTAAATACATTTTAACTCAGTTTTTCACAATTCCTGACATTTAATCCTAGTAAAAATTCCCCATCTAGGTCAGTTAGGATCACCACTTTATTTTAAGAATGTGAAATGTCAGAATAATAGTAAGGAGAGGGATTTATTTCAGCTTTTATTTCTTTCATCACATTCCCACTGAGCTGCCCCTCAGTTCGGAGCTGCCCCTCAGTCCGGAGGAGTTTGTTTAGTCCAGTGGGGCCCTTTAGTAGGGTTGCCAGTCCAGTTCCTTGGAGGCCACAAAAACAGACTAAGACTATGGTGGAGTGGGGTCCACTTCCCGCGCCAGAACCGCCACCATGGACATTTGGGTATTTTGTGGGTGATTGTTTCCTGTGTCTTCTGTCTTAGTGTCATTGCACCAGATAGGACTGTTTCGGTTTTCACATTCGTTGCTTTTGTATTTTGTAGTGTTCTCGTGTATGGTCTTTATTAAACATGTTGAACTCTAACCAAGCTGCATTTTGGTCCTCCTCTCCTTCAACGGAAGAAAACCGTTACAGCCATCCCCCGTGGTAGGGATGGTGTTCTTCGGCTTGTAAGCCTCCCCTTTTTTCTCCAAACATAACGATGGTCATTATGGCCAAACAGTTCTATTTTTGTTTCATCAGACCAGAGGACATTTCTCCAAAGAGTATAATCTTTGTCCCCATGTGCAGTTGTAAACTGTTGTCTGTCTTTTTTATGGTGGTTTTGGAGAAGTGGTTTCTTCCTTGCTGAGCGGCCTTTCAGGTTATGTTGATATAGGACTCGTTTTTCTTTGGCTATAGATACTTTTGTACATGTTTCCTCCAGCATCTTCACAAGGTCCTTTGCTGTTGCTCTGGGATTCATTTGCACATTTCGCACCAAAGTATGTTCATCTTTAGGAGACGGAACACGTCTCCTTCCTGAGCGTATGACGGCTGCATGGTCCCATGGTGTTTGTACTTGCATACTGTTGTTTGTACAGATGAACGTGGTACCTTCAGGCATTTGGAAATTGCTCCCAAGGATGAATCAGACTTGTGGGGGTCTACAATTTTTTTCCCATGATGTCAAGCAAAGAGACACTGAGTTTGAAGGTAGGCCTTGAAATACATCCACAGGTACACCTCCAATTGACTCAAATTATGTCAATTAGCCTATCAGAAGCTTCTAAAACCATGACATCATTTTCTGGAATTTCCAAGCTGTTTAAAGACACAGTCATCTTAGTATATGTATTCTTCTGACCCACTGGAATTGTGATACAGTGAATTATAAGTGAAATAATCTGTCTGCAAACAAAAACAATTACACAAAATTCCTTGTGTCATGCACAAAGTAGATGTCCTAACCGACTTGTCAAAACTCTAGTTTGTTAACAAGAAATTTGTGGAGTGTTTGAAAAAAAGAGTTTTAATTACTCCAACCTAAGGGAATGTAAACTTCCGACTTCAATTGTAAATGACTCCAAATTAAGCATATAGGAGGACCTCATTCTTTGTTAACCACTCATCACAGAATAGCCGCATGTGCGCACTCCCTCAAGTACTTTGGAGAAAATGTATTTCCTAATATGAGGACAATTCACAGTATGATATTCTGTTCTTCTGAAATAGACTACATTTTACATGTTTAGGCCTTTAGGCCTGTCTAAAATAAATAATGGATTTATTGTGAAGGTGTAGCATATATTACATGGATGTCTTGGACTTTTTAAAATATAGATGTTCGAAAGGCCTTCATCAATGGCTTCTAGCCTTCATGTGGAAGCCAGACGATGCTAAATATGTTTAGGTTAACCTTTTTGGGATAGGGGGCAGCATTTTCACTTTTGGATGAATAGCGTGCCCAGAGTGAACTGCCTCCTACTCTGTCCCAGACGCTAATATATGCACATCATTATTAGTATTGGATAGGAAAAACTATGAAGTTTCTAAAACTGTTTGAATGATGTCTGTGAGTATAACAGATCTCATATGGCAGGTGAAAACCTGAGAAAAATCCAACCAGGAAGTGGGACATCTGAGGTTTGTAGTTTTTCAAAGCTTGGCCTACCGAATACACATTGAGATATGGATGAGAATGCACTTCCTAGGGCTTCCACTAGATGTCAACCGTCTTTAGAAACTGGTTTGAGGATTCTACTATAAAGGATGGGCTCACGAGAACTCTTTGAGTCAGTGGTCTGGCAGAGAGCCTCGGACTCATGACGAGAGACAGAGTTACCTCTCGTTCCAGTGCTTTCCTGAAGACAAAGGAATTCTCCCGTTGGAACATTATTGATGTTTTATGTTAAAAACATCCTAATGTTTGATTCCATACATCGTTTGACATGTTTCTAAAGGACTGCAACGGAACTTTTAGAGTTTTTGTCTGGATGAAGTGCCTGTGCCTCATGAAGATGGATTACTGGGCTGAACACCCTCACAACAAGTGGCTATTTGGACATAAATGACGGACATTATGGATCTTTATGGAACAAATAAGTCATTTATTGTCGAACTGGGATCCCTGGGAGTGCCTTCTGATGAAGATCGTCAAAGGTAAGTGAATATTTATGGTATTGTTTCTAACTTTGTTGATTCCAAATTGGCGGATATTCCTCTGGCTGTTTTGGGTTCTGAGCGCCGTTCTCAGATTATGCTTTTTCCATAAAGTTTTTTTGAAATCTGACACATCGGTTTCATTAAGGAGAAGTCTATCTTTAATTCTGTGAATATCACTTGTATCTTTTATCAATGTTTATTATGAGTATTTCTGCAAAATCACCGGATGTTTTGGAATCAAAACATTACTGCACATAAGGCGCCAATGTACACTGATATTTTTAGATATAAATATGCACATTATCGAACAAAACATACATGTATTGTTTAACCTCTTACACTTATGGTGGCGCTATTTCATTTTTGGAAGAAAAACGTTCCCGTTTTAAACAAGATATTTTGTCACAAAAAGATGCTCGACTATGCATATAATTGCTACTGTTCGAAAGAAAACACTCTGACGTGTCCAGAAATACAAATATCTTCTCTGTGCGTGCCCTTTAACGTGAGCTTCAGGCAAAACCAAGATGACTTGGCATCCAGGAAATGACAAGGATTTTTGAGGCTCTGTCTTTCATGATCTCCTTATATGGCTGTGAACGCAAGAGGAATGAGTCTGCCCTTTCTGTCGTTTACCCAAGGTGTCTGCAGCATTGTGACGTATTTGTAGGCAGATCGTTGGAAGATTGACCATAAGAGACCACATTTACCACGTGTCCGCCCGGTGTCCTGCGCCGAAATTGGTGCGCAAAATACCTGCCAGTATTTTTCCATGGGGCACAGAGAGAGAAGCAAGCTTCCACGAACTGCATGTCAATGAAGAGATATGTGAAAAAACACCTTGAGGATTGATTCCAAACAACGTTTGCCATGTTTCGGTCGATATTATGTAGTTAATCCGGAAAAAGTTTCACGTTGTAGGTGACTGCATTTTCGGTTCGTTTCGGTAGCCAGGCGCAATGTAGAAAATGGAACGATTTCTCCTACACACAGACGCTTTCAGGAAACACTGCGCATTTGGTATGTGGCTGGGAGTCTCCTCATTGAAAACATGAGAAGCTCTTCAAAGGTAAATGATTTTATTTATTTGGTTATCTGGCTTTTGTGAAAATGTTGCGTGCTACATGCTACACAAAATGCTATGCTAGCTTTGCATACTCTTACACAAATTAGTCAATTTCTATGGTTCAAAAGCATATTTTGAAAATCTGAGATGACAGTGTTGTTAAGAAAAGGCTAAGCTTGAGAGCAAATGCATTATTTTAATTTTATTTGCGATTTTCAGAAATCGTTAACGTTGCGTTATGCTAATGAGCCTGAGGCTTAGTCACAATCCCGGATCCGGGATGGGGAGTTTCAAGAGGTTAACATGATGTCCTATTAGTGTCATCTGATGAATATCATCAAAGGTTAGTGATTAATTTTATCTATATTTCTGCTTTTTGTGACTCCTAACTTTGGCTGGAAAAATGGCTGTGTTTTTTTGACTTGGCTATGACCTAACATAATCATATATGGTGCTTTAGCTGTAAAGCATTTTTTTTAATCGGACACGATGGGTAGATTAACCAGATGTTTATCTTTCATTTGCTGTATTGGACTTGTTATTAATGTGTAAAAGTTACATATTTCCAAAAATTGTTTTGAATTTCACTCTCTGCCTTTTCAGCAGAACGCCTGCGCTAGAAAGGTTAATACACAGTCAATTATTTGCATGACAAAAACTGACTGACAAAATTTTGTGTCCGCCACAGCCCTAGTAGACACCTGATCGTTGAACATCATTAAGAGCCTCCACTCTTCTGGGAAGGCTTTCCACAAAATGCTGTAGCATTGTTGCGGGACCTTGCTTCAGTTCAGCCACAAGAGTATCATTAAGGTTTGGCACTGATGTTGGGTGATTAGGCCTGGCTCACAGTCTGCATTACAATTCATCCCAAAGGTGTTTGATGGGTTTGAGGTCAGGGCTCTGTGCAGGCCAGACAAGTTCTTCCACACCAATCTTGACAAACCATTTCAGCATGGATCTTGCTTTGTGCACAGGGGCATTGTCATGCTGAACAGGCATTCCCCAAACTGTTGCCACAATGTCAGAAACACAGAAGTCTATGCATGGAAGTCTATGTACGGCCTCAGTGACCCATCCTTCTTTTTCACAAAGAAAAACCCAGCACCCACCGGGGAGGGAGATGGCTTGGTAAGTCCTGCAGCCAGAGAATCCTGGATGCACCGCTCCATAGCCTCTTGCATGGGATGAGAGAGGTTAAACAACCGGCTTCTGAGGTGGCAGCGACAGGATTGGGGCTTGCTGAACACAGGAGCTAGATCGTGATACTCGTGAGCGACTGATGACAGATCCGGAGGTTCTGGAATGAACTGGGGCACAGACAAGGCAAGGGGAAGGGCAGAATATAAACAATTATAGTGACAGAATTCATTCCGTGGTTACCTTTCTGGCGATCCAGTCAATCTGTGGGTTGTGTAGCTGTAACCATGGATGTCCAAGAACTAGGGGAGAGTAAGGACAGTCGGTTATGTGGAAACTGATCTTTTCCTGGTGATTTCCAGGGAGACGCAGGATGACAAGGACAGTTCTCTCACAGACACAGGCGAGGAGCTGTCCACTGAGAGTTTTGCCCTCGACGGGTGAATCGAGTGGGACAATGTTCATGCCCAACTGGGTAACGACACCTCGGTCCAGGAAGCTCCCTTTGGCACCCGAATCAATGAGAGCAGACAGGAAAAGCCTGGCTCTGCCACACAAGGTTGCCTTCAAGCAGGGGTCTGGGGGAAGATGGGCAGGCAATTTGGCTCAACAGTATATCCCTCACTACTGCTGAGCACCCTCTTTTGCTGGACGCAGGGAACAAGTGGAGACAAAGTGACCAACCTGGCCACAGTATAGGCAGCTCCTAGCGCCAATTCGTCGCTGCATCTCCTCTGGATAGAGACGGGCCAGGATGAGCTGCATGGGTTCAGGATCTGGAGACAAGCCTGGGGATGGGATGCCATCGGAGAAGGAGGACAAGGCACTGAAGCAGATGTTATGGGACATGCAACCCTACCTACCCGACACTCACAGAGATGTTTGTCGATGTGGATAGCGAGAGAGAGGAGTTCATCAAGTCCATCAGGCTCATCGCTGGACACCAACTTGTCCTTGTGGGTCTCAGTGAGCACGTTCCGCAATGCTCCCTGAAGGGCCTCCTCATTCCAGCCGCTGTCAGCGGTGAGGGTGCGAAACTCATATGCCATCTCAGCAACACTATGGGAGCCTTGACGGAGGGACAGGAGTCGTTTAGCGGCATACTTACCACAGACCGGGTGATCGAAGACTTTCTTCATCTCCGTGAATCTCGAGTAGGAGAAGCAGATGGGGGACTGTCTCTCCCACACCGCCGTTGCCCGGGAAAGCGTTGCTCCATGGAGGCAGCCAATCAGAAAGGAAATCTTGGCCCATTCGCTAGCATAAGAGTAGTGTTGTTGCTCAAATACTGGTGAACATTGTACCTAAAAGGCTCTGCAAGCTCCGAGGTTGCCATCCTAATGCTCAGGAGTCAGAACAAACGGCCCTGTAGGTCAGACAGGCTCTGTGAAAACTCCTTGATGTGCTCCAGAAGTGTCTTCAGGGCTTGGTCATGTTGCTCAAGCAGGTTGCCTTGGCTGACGAGGGTTTGGTGGAGAGTAGCAGAGTCTGCTGGGTTCATCTCTTGGAGAGGAAAACAGAGTCAGGCAAGGAAAAACAGTAACAAACGGATAACAGGATCTGAATAGTAACAAACGGCTAGAAATGTAGACTGACTGAGCAGAGATTACGATCTGGCAGCATGGAAGTGGCAGGGCTGAGTATTTGTAGAGGTCTTGATTATGGAACAGGTTGCAGCTGGTGGGGATCTGCTCTGACTCTGGCACTCCTGTCTCCACCCACAGAGAGAGCGAGAGAGAGAGAGAGAGAGAGAGAGAGAGAGAGGTCAAGGAGAGACAGCTTGTCTCCAGCCCCCTCCAGGTGTTGCTTATTATCCCAGGTGTATTTATCCCTGTGTTTCCTGTCTCTTTGTGCCAGTTCAACTTGATTTTCCAAGCCAACCAGCGTTTTTCCTAGCTCCCTTTTCCCAGTCTCAGTTTTTTCCTAGCCCTCCTGGTTTTGACCCTTGCCTGTCTTGACGCCGAATCCACCTGCCTGACCACTCTGCCTGTTCTGACCTCGAGCCTGCCTATCCCCTTGCACTGTTTGGACTCAGACCTGATCACTGAACCCCTGCCTGTCCTGACCTCGAGCCTGCCATTTGCCTGGTATTGTTTGGACTCTGAGATGGTTGATGAACTCTTGCCTGTCCCTGACCTGCTTTTTGCCCCCTTTGTTATAATAAATATTAACACTCAACCATCTGCCTCTTGTGTCTGCATTTGGGTCTTGCCTGGTGCCCTTATAGTGTTATAAACTCCCACCATAATAATATATTATTTTGTTATTATTATTATTTTGCGTTTGAGCTCAATAGATTATTATATATATTTTTGAAAAAGTGTGGATCATCATTATCTGGCCCATATGGATTAATTAGCCAGATCTGTTTTTGGTCCAATAGCATATTTAAAATAATCCATCTTCCCTGCGGGTGTGTTTGCACAGTTTGCAGAATTGGATCAACATTTGTATTAATTAATATATAGTTTCTTTGCCCATGACAAAAATATTTTTCTCCCTCCCAGTCCTTCCTCCACTCAACTTCATCTACGGTATGTTTTGTTCGATAATGTGCATATTTATATCCAAAAATCTCAGTTTACTGCATGTAAGGTGCCAATGTAATGTTTTGATTCGAAAACATTTGGTGATTTTAGCCGAAATACTCATAATAAACATTGATAAAAGATACTAGGGTTACATAGAATTGAAGATAGACTTCTCCTTAATGCAACAGCTGTGTCAGATTTCAAAAACACTTTACGGAAAAAGCATAATCTGAGAACAGCGCTCAGAACCCAAAACGGCCAGAGGAATAGCCGCCATTTTGGAATCAACAAAGTTAGAAACAACACCATAAATATTCACTTACCTTTGATGATCTTCATCAGAAGGCACTCCAAGGAATCCCAGTTCGACAATAAATTACTGATTTGTTCCATCATTTATGTCCAAATAGCCACTTGTTGTTAGCGTGTTCAGCCCAGTAATCCATCTTCATGAGGCGTGAGCATTTCATCCAGAAAAAAAATCTAAAAGTTCCATTACAGTCATTTAGAAACATGTCAAATGATGTATGGAATCAAACATTAGGATGTTTTTAACATAAAACATCAATAATGGTCCAACCGGAGACTTCCTTTGTCTTCAGAAAAGCACTGAAACGAGAGGTAACTGACTCAAAGAGTTCTCATGAGCCCATCCTTTACAGTAGAATCCTCAAACCAGTTTCTAAAGACGGTTGACATCTATTGGAAGCCCTAGGAAGTGCAACCTCATCCATATCTAAATGTGTATTTGATAGGCCAAGCTTTGAAAAACTACAAACCACAGATGTCCCACTTCCTGGTTGGATTTTTCTCAGGTTGTTGCCTGCCATATGAGTTCTGTTATACTCACAGACATCATTTAAACAGTTTTAGAAACTTCATAGTGTTTTCTATCCAATACTAATAATAATATGCATATATTAGCATCTGGGACAGAGTAGGAGGCAGTTCACTCTGGGCACGCTATTCACCTAAAAGTGAAAATGCTGCCCCCTATCCCCAAAAGGTAAATAATCGATCAAATTTAAGACGGGATAAACTGTGTTCAATAGCAGATAAAAACAAAGTGGAGCGAGCTTTCAGGTCGTGCGCCCCTATCAAACAGTACACTTCACTCGACCCTCGTTCTGAACTGCCCTACTTCTTCATTTCTCAAAAGAAAAACATCAACACATTTCTAAAGACTGTTGACATCCAGTGGAAGCGATAGGGAGTGCAAGCAAGTGCCACAGAAATCTAGATCCCCAAAGAAACCTCATTAAAAGAGAGTGACCTCAATTTATTTTTCCTGGATAGATTTTTCTCAGATTTTTGCCTGCCACATCAGTTCTGTTATACTCACAGACATTGTTCAATCAGTTTTAGAAACTTTAGAGCGTTTTCTATCTAAATCCAATTATATGCAATTATATGCATATCCTAACTTGTCGGCCTGAGTAGCAGGTAGTTTACTTTGGGCACTCTTTTCATCAGGACGTGAAAATACTGCCCCCGAGCCCGAAGAGTTTTTAAATGTACTTGGCTAAAGTGTATGTAAACTTCCGACTTCAACTGTATTTCATGTAGTCCTCATTATATCCTGTTGAATTCCAACACAAAAATAGCATAGATTCTAACGGCCGCTAATGACTGCAAGTAAAAATGTGTCTTAGGCATCACATTATACCCTGTTGTATTCCTCCTATCGTGACATGGCCGTGCCAGAGCCGAACGCAAGCCAGACCCGGGCACTCCTTTATGGGAAGGCATACCCAAGTTCAACTCACAATCGACTCCGACACAGCCACGGCACGACAGCCAAGAACACCTGCAGTACTGACAATACAGAGTGAGTAAACCTGTAAAATCAACCCTCTCTCCTATACCTTTCGCTCGCGCTTGCCAGAACATCCCTATGGCCAATCCGTCCCTAGCCATGTTGTTTGACTATCAGTGTTTTCTAGATGAAAAGAATAAGTACCTATTTCTGATTACAGGATAGGAGTGTTAGGGAGACAAGATACATCTAGATATGGAGAGAACCACTGAGCAGATACCGAAAATAATGATTATATACACAGGTAAGTAGAATGTGAGAGAGATAGAGAAGAGGTTAAGAGCAAGGAGTGCAAATACTTCATGTTGTTAACCGGCCTACTGTATATCATGAGTATAGGATGGTAATAAGGGCAGTGGAAGGGGACTCTGAAAAGAGAGTTCTGATATGCATCCAGACAGTGGCAAAGTGAAAGGAAACCCTTGTTGAATAAATAATCCAGTGTTTTAGACATTAATATTTCATTACAAGAGAATGAGATCAGCAAGAAAGTTGATGCCTTCTCGCAAATCTCTTGGAAGGAGTAAGGGACAGTGTTGCACTGCAAAATTCATTAAAAAAGGAAGATGGGAAAGGTCCAAAAAAAAAGCAGGGGGGTCACTTTCTGAGAGGGACGCACATGTGATTGGTGGAGCCTGTCAAATGAATTCGGGACTAGTTTGGTTTGGCTGAACTCCCTCTGCCGGAAATGGACGAAGGAGAGAAGCACAGATCACCACCGACAAAGGAATGGGGTAGCTCGGGTCCCCGATGTCGAGAGTCCTGGGGATTAGAAACGATGAGTTTCAGTGCCGGAGAACTTAATTAGTGATGGTAAAGGAGGAGCAGCAGTCTGCTTTTATTTCCCAAAGCTAGACTCTTTCCCTCCCTTACTCTCTTTTTCTCTTTCCCACCACACCTGTCTCCATCTCAACTCACATTGGAATCACACCCCCTGGCCCTGCCACCGAGTTCCGAAGCCAAAATAGTTACACAAACTAAAAAAGATCGCCCCTGGATCATTTGGGATTTGGTATTTTAGGGGTCTCAATTATATTCTGCCTTATCCATATTTCTCCCCGAACAGAACATGGCTAATTCTCCTGTGAAAAGGCCCAGTTTGTAGTGCCCTGAGCCTCCCGTGCCCTTGCTAAAAAATACACTTGGAATTCAGTCCCCAGCACCATCCTATTCTTCCCTTTCTATTGAGATGGAGTGCAGAGAGTTGTCAGGAATCATTTTTCTGGACTCGCCAAGTTTTCTGTTTCTAAAAATGTCTGTGTTGGAGACTCATGGTGACTCCTATGAAACGTGAACAGAACAGTGTTTGGCTGCTTGCCAATACTGGCCAATGCTATGGTAGCATGGTAGTTTAGTGGTTAGAGCACTGCACTAGTAACTGAAAGGTTTGCAAGTTCAAATCCCTGAGCTGACAAGGTACAAATCTGTCATTCTGCCCCTGAACAGGCAGTTAACCCACTGTCCCTAGGCTGTCATTGGAAATAATTATTTGTTCTTAACTGACTTGCCTAGTTAAATAAAGGTAAAACAAATAAAAATAACCATATATATATATATATATATATATATTGTCAGAAAGGAAAGGGAAAAGTCAGTTGTACAACTAAATGCCTTCAACTGAAATGTGTCTTCCGCATAAACCAAATGTTATAATATTTGTGTGTTCAATGGATGTGATGCATATTAGCTTTCTGGATTGAGTTTGCCCAACCCATATTTTAATGTTAAATTTGTAACTGGATTAAGTCATAATTTGGCACAGCATTACAGATGTTTCTCAGTTTTGCTGCTCACTTTTATAGTATTCTGAGCAAGGTTATTTCATCAATGATAGGTGTACTAAACTATTACTGACAAATGTATTTATTAAAGACGGCTCCATGCCCTTGAGAACGTGTTTTTGTAGACTTAGAAGGTGTTGAGTTCAATGTCAGTTTTGAAGAACCGTACGATGATGTTGTACCCCCGTCATCATTAATGTCATAACTCATTCCTTTTTATCCTCTCTAGTCATCTTAATGGAAATGTGCCTGCAGATTAAATATATTAACATCAATACCATATATAACAGTAACATACTGCAGTAACACCCACAAAGGCCCAAAGAGACACTAATGTCTTGCGGCCAAATACTGTACCAAGAGATAATGAATAAAGTAGGTATCATTGTAGCCTAGAAGATTCATTTTTCATATCCCATCTTGCTATTTGAATAATTCCATATTGAAGCATTACATCTATTTACAACTTCAACCTGGAGGCCAATTGAAGGCCAATAAAGTGAAGGGAACTGCAGCTTTCCTATAACATCAATATTGTGGCAGCAACTCTGTGGCAGTTGGCATCCTTGTGAGCGTGAGTGCTTTAATTTGAGTGGAAAATCTGGGAATTTACCAGCAGACAATGCATAAACCAGCAGACAATGTGTAGACTAAACTGAAAACCCTCCTCTGCAATAACCCACACAGTAGATCTGTCATTTTCATTCTACCCACAGCAGTAATGGCCAACATACAGTATAACAATGGCATTTGCAGCACCTCTTTAATATTTACAGGAAAGTATGCCACAAGTCTACTGTGACCGTCTCTATGGGCTTTCTCCATTCAGCAGATGATAAGTTTGATCATTACACTGGGCTTTATGAGCCAAAGCAGATCAGTATTCCTTATAGTGGGGGAAGTGTTCGGGACGCAGTGTTCTTAGCCCTCTACCAGCCAGTAATTAAGCGCCTCTGGAGGTCCCAGCAGGTAGAAGGAGGAAGTGCTCACCTATCAGAATAGAATGCAGCCTCTCTCGGATATCATGGAGACAATTAAAATGCAGAGGAGGATGCAATTAATGATGATCCCTTTCTCTGGCTCAAGAGAGTGTGCTCCGAGTGGAGGGAGATACCACACGGACACGTCAATGTGAGCACACGCTGATTGCACACTTGTACATGAGCGTACCCATGTAGACACTCATATAAAACGTGGAGATGATTAAGAGATTGAAACCCTGAGTTCTAACTAGCTGTATAATGGCCAAGGCAATATAACTTCATGGAGGAAAACTCAATTCTTTAAACCTGTCTTTTGTCTTTGTGCTCCTTTGAATCCTCAATGGCACTGCCAGATACAAACATTAGACAATAAATCTTGTCTGCCCCTGCGGTAATTAATCAATCTATTATCATTCCCTAATGTTGCATTTATCTCATAGTTAGACACTAAGGAAGGCACATGTGACCTCGTTCGTCCACAGCTGCAATAAAGCTGGATTATGCCTCCAGTCACTGATCCTGGGCAAATTTTATTGCTTAACTCTAAATGGGAATGACTAGGACTGCTGTGGAGAGAGTCGACCAGAGATCAGTTGATAAGGCAGAGAGTATAGAGCTCCAGCTGTATGAAGCTGGGGACATCTGCTCCAGTGCACTGGAGTCGTCCATTTGAGATGACATCACCTGAGTGGACACAGCTGGGGAGGCCTCATATAATGCATCACAAAGCACAAGAGGGATAACAAAGGGCACATCATCTGTATTCTATATATAACCCTGACCTGTCGAGAGAATGACCAATCTCCCCGTATCTTGCCGTGGTACCTGCCGGTGAGGGACTAGTCATTTATCATGGGCAGAGGGAAAGGTGGCAGAGAGGGGTGCTCTCTTGTTGCACTCATCTGTCTAATCTATTCCTCTCATGGGGGCTGTGTGGAAATCTCATCACTATGGACCGTGCATTGCATCTCTAAAAGAATGCCAGCCCTGGTCAGGGTAAAGCGGTTGAACAAGGCCCCCAGCGAGAGGGAGGGACGCTTTCATGGTGGCTCACGGTGGTATTGCAATTGCTCTCTCGCCCCAAAAGAATACCCCATCTGCTTCCCATTAGAAAGTAAAATAATAGTTTAGTCAGGAAAATAAATACATTTCTGACAGCATCATAATCCTTCTACTTCACTCAAGAACAGATTAAAATATTTTACTGCTAAAAAGCTCTGATATCTCCGTCCAGCAGTATGTCGTCAATGTTCATTCGAGACCATAATTCTCAGGAAACATAAGTCCCCATGTTTTAGGGGGCCTTGGCTCTGTCTGAGACATGTTGCAGGGGCCACTGCCTGGGATATATTCAGGGAGGTTCAGAATTTTGCAGATAGAAAAGTAATCACTAAAGCTGGCATGATTCACTATCCATTACAGACACATCCCTCACAAAACATTTATATCTGGACATTGTGTAAGGTTGAACCTACTTGCGCAGGCTGGTCACATGCACTCCCATTATTGGCTTATTGTTTGGCTGATGATCTCAAGGTCACCTCTTCCAAGTCGTGTACTAAAACCCACTTCTCGGATGCATCCGACAGGAAAAGCTGGGGTGGTGTGGGACTCGCCCCCAAACAGTCTCAGTCTCCCGGGGTCTGGGAACACTCTTCTCAGCAGGTTGTGGCTTTAATGGGTATTCAACAGGGCAAATCAGTCTTTCGTCTTCACTCGTTAGCACTACAGACAGTTTTTATCATTGTAGTTTTGAAAGGAATGCTCAAGGCTAAATGGCGATGTTCGGCCCCTTCTCGCATGCACAACTTTAAACAAACACACATTGAAGAACTCTAATTATCTCTGCAGGTATGATCCCACATTGTTTGCATGATTGCCAGTTGCTGGCAAGAGGTCCAAGTGGAACCTTGGAAGAGTGTGTGAAAGTGGTGCTTGAAGGGAGAGGGGTGCATGGAAGGAGAGAGGCAGCAAGCTCAGAGCAAGCTAAAAGCTGGGCAGTGATGTCTCTGGCAGGTTTATTTATAACATGGTAAACGAGATCGCACAGGAAAGGAAACAAAGGAATGGCTTGCTTGTTGTTCTGCCAAGAGGCTGGCAGCTGATACCTTTCGAGCTGTGGCAGCATGCTAGCCCATTGAATCAGAATGACAGTGCCAGCAATTGGGAGTCCTTTGAGCTGAGATGGAGACCTGCTCTGCTACAGTACAGCAAGTGGAAATGAGCTAAGACGGGGATAGGTCCTTTGTAGCTCAGTAGGTAGAGCATGGTACTTTTAAAGCCAGGGTAGTGGGTTTGATTCCTGGGACCATCCATATGCATGCACGCATGACTAAGTCACATTGGATAAAAGCGTCTGCTAAATGGCATATATTACAGAATGTCAATTTCAAGAAAGAAAGAAAGGAAAAAAGAAAGCAAAGAAAAAACACGAACATATTACGTGTTGACATGAACATAGTACGAGTGTGAGACATGAACATAGTACGAGTGCTTAATGTATATTCACTGTACAGATGGTACTGTATTGTCAAAGATTTCACTAGAAACAATGTAACATTTATTTACCCTCAATATACAACCTTGAACTCACCTCCATTTCCAACTACATAGCAATACAAATTACCATACTTCACCCTCGATAAGAAAATAACATGTTGTACTGCAATAAAAAGAAAACTCCAGAGCACGTGTCAGATAAGGTAAAACTCAGAGAGCTATGTCAGTGCCTCTTAAGTGAAGACGATGAAAACCAATCATTTCCAATAGAAGATAAGCAAAATGGATGGGGGACCGTTGGGGTTGTGAGCATGGGCAAGGGACGTGAACAATGCTGGACCAAAGATAGGTGAAGCTGAACTATATGCAAATACTCTGCGACACCGCGGCGCGCTTGACTAATCCAAGCCCACTATAGCTTCCAGCCCCTACTAGATTGACTGTTGATACCTAGCGCTGCCTAGCTTGTTTGCTAGCATTCACACGAGGGCGAAGCTAGCGTGGCTAGGCAGAATGAATACAAGTGCTTGTTATAACGTACTGTGAGTCCACACCGTCAGACGCGGAGAGAGAGGCGCGCTCACAGGCTGTGCACTTCCGTCTTTTAGGGAGTCCAATTTGTTTCCTTCACACAATCAAGAGTGGAAAGAGAGGCATGCAGGAATGTTGCCTCAATTTTTTTTCTGCAGATCTGGAATACCCACCATCAAATGCCGACCGCATTACCTCTCGAGATAATTTTCTACGGTCATCGTCACAGCCATCTACAGTACCTGTCAAAAGGGTTTTTCTTAATTTTTACTATTTTCTACAAGGTAGAATAATAGTGAAGACATCAACACTATGAAATAACACATGGAATTATGTAGTATCCAAAAAAGTGTTAAATAGATTTTATATTTGATGTTCTTCAAAGTAGCCACCCTTTGCCTTGATGACAGCATTGCACACTTGGCATTTTCTCAACCAGCTTCATAAGAGTCACTTGGAATGCATTCCAATTAACAGGTGAGCCTTGTTAAAAGTACATTTGTGAAATTACTTTCCTTCTTAATGCGTTTGAGCCAATCAGTTGTGTTGTGACAAGGTAGGGGTGGTATAAAGAAGATAGCCTATTTGGTAAAAGACCAAGTCCATATGACAAGAACAGCTCAAATAAGCAAAAAGGAATGACAGTCCATCATTACTTTAAGACATGAAGGTCAGTCAATCTGGAAAATTTAAATAACTTGGAGAGTTTCTTCAAGTGCAGTGGCAAAAACCATCAAGCACTATGATGAAACTGGCTCTCATGAGGACCGCCAAAGGAAAGAAAGTCAGAGTTACCAGCCTCAGAATTTGCAGCTCAAATAAATGCTTCAGAGTTCAAGTAACAGACAAATCTCAACATCAACTGTTCAGAGGAGACTGCGTGAATCAAGCCTTCATGGTCAAGTTTCTGCAAAGAAACTACTAGAGTTCACCAATAAGATAATTGTTTAGGCCTAAAAACATGAGCAATGGACATTAGACTGGTGGAAATCTGTCCTTTGGTCTGATGTGAGTAGCGTAATACGATGGTTTGAGCAGAGTACCAGTGATTGTCCGGGAAGGGATTTTGTCGTCTCCACTCGGGGTTGACATTCAAAGTTCAAACCATTTTAAACATATAGCTGCCGATAACGCACATTCCTTTGGTGAATTTGGAGAGCACAGGCCTGGATCTTCTCTTGATTTACAACAGGACGTGTGTCCATCCCCACTAGTTATTTCCTCCACCTCTACGGGTGAAAGGGGGTCTGATTGAAGTTAGTCATTGCAAACCTCTGACCTATTTGGATTCTCATGGTCAGTCATGACAATAATACTATATTCCAGACTCTGATAGAGCGTGTTCTGAAACGTCTTAATTCCTTTAAATGTTTGTAGATGTGTATTGTTTTGTATTGTTAGGTATACTGCACCTTTGGAGCTAGAAACATCAGCAATGTGCTTGTCACGAACCGGCTCAAAGCCCATAACAAAGGGAGACAACGTGGAGATAAGGAGTAACAAAATATATATTTATTAACCAAAGCAACTAAGGAAAATATACAATGGTGTGTGTAATCAGTAATCAGTAGTGTAAGTGAGTGTTTTGCATGCATGAATGTGATAATGCAGGGTGTTGAAAGGTGCAAATGCAAACAAACAAAAGGCCACCAAGAACCACAGGTCTAGAGGTCTATTTATCCTGGGACACACCTGGCCCAGGTGTTTCCCATGTAGCTGACGACCCTCCCCAACTCCGCCCACCGGCATCCTAACAAGGAAACAAGAACAAACACAGAATACGGCAGACAGAGTGGGAGGGTCGTCACAGTGCTGCACCTGGGATAACATCTGCAAAATATGTGTATGCAACCAATAACATTTTATTTTATTTGGTAGCACTCATGAGAATATAGGACATTCATGATTGGTAGCACGTGAGATTTTACACTTCAATTATTGATCACACAGCACTTTGGTTGGTACAAAAAACATACTGCATTTAGAGAAATGTAAACAGCAAACGTGAGAAGAAAAAGGAAAGCTCTTTGTCACCAGGTGACACATGTACAAGTTACAAATAAACCAGCTGCATGTCAAGCATCTATTTGTTAGCACAGCCCATCTCATTGCTGTGTCCAATTTCCATTTCCAATATCCATTATTTTTTAATATAGCACAAAAAATGATTTAGCTGGGACTAAAGTGAATGCATGTCTTCGAAGAGTTGTCCTGTAGCTAAATTACTGAAGTGTTGAGAGCCAAATGCATTTGACTAGGCTGGACTCTTCACAAAGGAAGAGTTATAACATGAAAGAGAACATTAAAAGGAAACCTAGGAGAGCACATGTTGATACACCTCTATGTTACTATGAAAACCTTGCTATGACTAGTGTGAAGTATTTAGTAGGCTATAATATGCAATCATAGTCTGTAAAGTATATCAAGTATATCAGGAAAGATGATCTATCTTTTTATATGGTGGAGATGAATCCAGGTCAGTGGAGGATCCTCAGAGAAGGAACGCGAGGACCATCCTCCACAGTGCATTTCATAAAAATGTCAATTGTAAAACATTTAAAATGTTATCTTTTTTAGATAAAACTACACTAAATATATTCACATGACCAAATAATTGATTAATCTTATATATATGGGGCTTTGGTGACAAAACGGGTGGCACTGTGATAGACTACAACAAATTTTCTGAGTAGAGTGTTGGAGGCTATTTTGTAAATAACATCGCTGAAGTCAAGGATCGGTAGGATTGTCAGGTTTACGAGGGTATGTTTGGCAGCATGAGAGGCTTTGTTGCGAAATAGGAAGCCGATTCTAGATTTAATTTTGGATTGGAGATGCTTAATGTGAGTCTGGAAGGAGAGTTAACAGTCTAACCAGACACCTAGGTATTTGTAGTTGTCCACATATTCTAAGTCAGAACCGTCCAGAGCAGTGATGCTAGACAGGCGGGCATGTGTGGACAGCAAACGGTTGAAGAGCATGCATTTAGTTCTACAAGCATTTAAAATCAGCGGGATACCTGTCGACAACTTCTGGTGGAATTGGAGGGCACGCAATTCAAATAAATAAACATTTCGGTACATACAAGTGTCTTATCGAAAGCATGCCATGTGACGGCGCCCCACATCAACATATTTTCCACCGGCACGGCTTCATAAAATCACAAATAGCGATTAAATAATCACTTACTTTTTGAAAATCTTCCTCTGATTTGCAATCCAAAGGGTCCCAGCTACAACGTGTAGTGTCGTTATTTAGATAAAATTCTTCTTTATATCCCAAAAGGTCTGTTTAGATTGCACCAATTATTTGAGTAACCACTCTTTCAACATGTAGAGAAAGGAATCCAAAAAGCTACCGCTAAACTTTATTAAAACAAGTCAAAATAGATTTCTAATTAATCCTCAGGTATCCTAAAATGTAATTAAACTATAATATTTCATACGGAAAGAAGTATGTTCAATAGGAAAACCATTTTAGCAGGTGCGCGTCCTCTTCGTCGTGCGTGCACAAACTGATTTCCAGCTCTGAGTCCCAGTACTAAAACCCACAATTCTTCCTCGTTTTGTAAGAAACAAGCCTGAAACCTTGACAAAGATCTAGCGGAAGCCATAGGAATTGCAATCTGGAGCTGGATTTGGATATGCCCCTATACTTTCCATTGTAAGAGAATGGGCTCTCAAAAAGTTGGTTTTTCTTTGGATTTTCTCGTACCATATCTTTTTTGTTAAAGTCTCATACATTATTTTAACATTTCTACAAACTTCAAAGTGTTTTCTATCCAACATGCATATCCTGGCTTCTGGGCCTGAGTAACAGGCAGTTTACTTTGGACACGTCAGTCAGACAGGAAGTGGAGAAATATAGACACTAGCCAGAAGAAGTTTTAAAACACACTGTTTTGCAATGAAGGTCTGCAGTATCCTCAACAGCACTCTGTAGGGTAGCACCATGGTGTAGCTGGAGGACAGATAGCTTCCGTCCTCCTCTGGGTACATTGACTTCAATACAAATCCTAGGAGGCTCATGGTTCTCACGCCATTCCATAGACTTACACAGTAATCATGACAACTCCTGGAGGACGTCCTCCAACTTATCAGAGTACTTGCAGCATAAACTAATATGTTATCCAACCAATCAAAGATAAATAATTTAGTATTGAAAGCATAAGCTACAGCTTGTTAGCACTGCAGTGCCTAAAATGTTGTGAGGAGTTGACTCAAAGAGAGAGAAAGACAATAGTTGAACAGTTTTTAACAAATACATTCCTTCATAACGTACAAAACAATTCTCAAATCGACCGGACAAACTGACTTCTTCTCGTGCAAGTTGGAACAAAGGGAGCTCTGTGTGCAACGCGCGCCTGAAAGTGCATGTATTTTCTCGCGACACCCAGTATTTTGCCTGCCAAAGGGTCAAAGCTCGCAGGATTTGCACAATTAAACGCTCTACTGATAGAAGACATCTCGCGGAAGACATAGAAACTGATCCCAGATCCATAGCTGGTTGGGAAGGGTGGGGGCGATGACGTCAAATTTGGCCCAACTTTCCTGATGAGAAAACTAGTTTGGGAGATTGGCTGCCCTGTGAGTTCTGCTATACATACAGACATAATTCAAACGGTTTTAGAAGCTTTAGAGTGTTTTCTATTCAATAATTATTATTATATGCATATATTAGCAATTTTGGACAGATTTCTTTTCAGTTTACTATGGGCACGCAATTCATCCAAAGGGGGCAGTATTGTCTCGAGCCTTAACAGGATAATGAAGGAGAAACATGAGAGAGGGATTTTTTTCACCTTCAGTTTCACATACTTAGTTAACAAAAACATAGTTTGCTCATTTA
This sequence comes from Oncorhynchus masou masou, assembly GCF_036934945.1. NCBI lineage: Eukaryota > Metazoa > Chordata > Actinopteri > Salmoniformes > Salmonidae > Oncorhynchus > Oncorhynchus masou. Next base: position 46,513,252 of record NC_088233.1, read on the forward strand.
GTCTACTCAAACACCCTGCTCAAAAAGAGGGATGATATGTTAGCTAGCTGGCTATCCAAAACAACACTGGAACTCTTCCATGTCAATGTAAGCTTTTGGTGTAACTGCTAAACTGCTTACTGACTATACACTGTAACGTTACTGCTTGATTGTAGTGGGTTTACTAGCGTGTTAGTTATATTAACTATGTAGACTACGATGATACGTTAGCTAATATGTGACCCGATTCCGGAAACTAGGCGTATGTTACAAGTCACAGGAGAGCTGTTTGAACGTAAAACACATGTTTTAATCAAAATGCATTTTTGGCAGAAATGCCTTCTCAAACATGTGAACTTTCATGTGCCTTAATATCAAACTTGTATGCCATCTGTAAATACGAATAAAATGGTTAAATTACAAGCCTAGTTGGTTTAGCCACAGAAAAGAAGCAACCTTCCCGCTAGCCATGATTGGCTGAGATAATTAGTGGGCTGGACATGCCAAGAGATGATTTTGGATTGGTCTGCCATATTGCATGCATCTGTCTATTGGAGCTGGTCAGTGTGTCTAGGTAATCGTGTCAAACACGGCTTTAAAAAAATGTATTGCATAGTAAAACTGCATAAACCTAATGTCAAGTTAAAGTGTACTGTTAGCTAGCTAATAATAGCTGGCTGGCTCGCTAGCTAACGCTATGTGTATGCTCTCTACTTTCTGGAGGACCGAGTTTTGAAAACAGTGGAATTCGAGTATGATAGCCAAGGAGATGGAGAAAACACCAGTCTGGATTACATGTCAAACTAAGGGCAACCATGCATGGCATCAGACAGGAGACGCGTCCAACCATGATGCATACTGGTAAGATAGTCTAGCTAGTTACATTTTCAGATATTACACATTTCTAATTTTAACAGAAAGTGGATTAATTTCAAGTGTACTGTTTGCTAGCTAACGTTAGCTGGCTGGGTAGCTAGCTAACGTTGTGTATGATCTTATTCTTCGTATCTCAGACACATTTGTTTGACTAGTTATAGCCATAGAACCTGGTTGGTTAGCTACCTGCAGATTCATGCAGGGTAGTAACATCATGAGTTGTGATTATGGTCCATTGTTTAGCTAGCAAGCTACATGTCTTAACAAAAGACTCCACTCTAATTTTGACGTAGTATTTTCATTTAAAGTTGGTGTACTGTTATCTAGCTAGCTCACTAACTAACGTTAGCATATTTTTTTACCTTTATTTAACTAGTCAGTTAAGAACAAATTCTTATTTACAATGACGGCCTACCCAAAGGCAAAAGGCCTCCTGCGAGGACTCGGGCTGGCATTAAACATTTAAATATAGAACAAAACTCACATCACGACAAGAGAGACACCAAAACACTACATGAAGAGAGACCTAAGACAACATCATAGCATGGCAGCGACACATGACAACACAGTATGGTAGCAACACCTCATGGCAGCTGCACAACATGGTAACAGCACAAAACATGGTACAGACATGATTTGGCACAGACAACAGCACAAAGCCACAGATGCAATAAGGAATACAATGAGGCTGCTATGAAAGTGAACTGTGTTTACGCCTGATCAAGGGTGTATTCATTCCGGCGATTCTGTTGAAAAATGTTTTTTACCTGAATTTGTCCAATAGAAACTCTCATTTGCAATTGTTGGACTAATGATTACACTCTAGATCAGGTAGATGAAGGCAAGAGTGTGCAAGGAGGTATTGAATGTGTCACTGTCTCTTGACCTTTGTGCACCTACATTGTAAACTTTCATTCATAGGCTAGCTTCTAGCAACCTCATGATGGGTCTTAAACAGCACCAACCGCCACTGATCCAGATATAGTTCCATGGATGTTTGGCGCAGAAGTGTGAGATGAAACTCTGCCCACAGGTGAAGCCCATCCATGGCCATATGGTACAAGGGCTGGGTACCCTGGCACCATCCTCAGTCTGGTCACACCAACACACTGGAGAGATGGTGGTGACAAGCACACCTCGCCCCATGCATGTCTAAACACCTGTGCTAGCCTTCTGTTCTCTGCTCAGCCTCGCCTCGTTCAACACTTGCTGCCTTGTTGTGTACCTGAGAAATGGTCCTGGGGCCTCATTTATCACCTTGCGTACATTTCATACTAAATTCTGGCATACATGGAGATTCTAGGACGAATCAGATTCATTGATAAATCAGATCCATATTATATTGTTGCGGTCATGAATGAGGGCAACAACCCCACCTGAAAAAACGACCTCTGTTCACCTTTTTTGCCCTAATTTTCTGTATGATGTTGGAACTAGGCCATAATAGTTCCTAAAAGAAAGCGCAGTTGAAATGTTCATCACATTTCTGTAGAGGTGTAGGCAGAATGTTACATTGACTTTTCCAAACAGAAAATGCATGCCACCTAGCGAGTGACAAACAGTAGCCAAGCATTCTGCAAGATTGATTGTCCTTTCGAACAATTTAGAAGTAAATACTACAGCCCACAAATCTATGCAAAAGATTGCTGTTCAATATTTTGTTTATTTATTCATGATTGTGTTTCTATTGCCTGCCTTGGTTAAGGCTCTGAAATTAAACAGGCTAGGCTATGATGTCGTACTCCTAATATCGCACAGCAATACTGTAGCCTATCCATACTGTCACATACTGTCAAGGATACCTGTCACACCCTGACCATAGTTTACTTTGTATGTTTCCATGTTTTGGTTGGTCAGGGTGTGATCTGCGTGGGCATTCTATGTTGGATGTCTTGTTTGTCTATTCCTATGTCTGGCCTGATATGGTTCTCAATCAGAGGTAGGTGTTAGTCATTGTCTCTGATTGGGAACCATATTTAGGTAGCCTGGGTTTCACTGTGTGTTTGTTCCTGTCTCTGTGTTTGTTGTCACCAGATAGGCTGTATAGGTTTTCACGTTCCGTTTGTTGTTTTTTATAGTTAGTTATTTCATGTCGAGTTCCTTTTTTCATTAAAGAACATGAATAACCACCACGCTGCATTTTGGTCCGCTTCTCCTTCACCAGACGAGAATCGTTACAATACCAGTCTATTTACTTTCGAGCATGCTTGGCTATTGAATGTGCAATTGATAAATGGTAGTCTACTATTTGTTGTGCTCCGGGAATAATTTAAACCAGTTATGTCAGAAAAGAAGAGATGTGCTGCAATATCTTTGTGTCTCAGGCTTATATAACAAAATTAAAATAAACATAGTACATGACATGCTGCTATTCGATCTCCTTACCAACAGAAAAAGCATATATTTTATCATTACATGCTGACCACACAATTTCAATCATATCATCCAAACTGCTCGCGCATGTCAACAAGCATCTGCGCGGCCAGGCGCTAAAATTTAACTTGGTTCAATTTTTTTTTAGTTGACTTTCACGCTGAAAGTCCCGCCTCTACCATCTCCTCATTGGCAATACAGTTGATCAACCTTCCAGAAGTTGTGGTCACAGTTTGAGATTTGCATGAAGATAAGCACCCCCAGGTTCAAAATGGATCAATCATTGTGGGATAATTGGCGCATGCAAAGTCTTTTTGTGTACACACACCTTAGATAAATGAGGCCCCTTGTCTTTTCAGGAGCAGTCTAAACAATCTTCTGTTCAAAGGGGCCAGGGTGATACTGAGTAGGATATCTAGATTTAAGGAGTGACAAACCAATGTGCCACCTACATTGTGTATCTTCTGTTTGCACTAAGAGATTACCTCTCACATCACGGACATAGGGCCAAATTTGAACAAATAAACCAATATTGTGTGCAAAGTACTGTAGACAAACAGTTTGTCCTCTGTATACATGGCCTACCTTGTTGTCATGTGTTCTGTTTAACTTCCCTTCTTACCATGCATAAGCATGTCGATAAAGGGAGAGAAAGACATACAAGCCAGGTTGATACTGTGTGTGGGAAGATCTCGTTGAATGAAGGCTGTGTGTTTACTTGCGTGTGTGTGCATGTGTGTGCGCGCATGTGTCCGTGTGCATGTGTGAGCCAGTGGCACCGGGAAGGCAGCTTCCTGCAGTGCAGTGCAATGTAAGAGCAGGGGGTTGATGAGCTTGAATCATGCCTCTATTCAATCACTCAACCACTGTAGTGCGTTGACCACCAGCTCTATGCTGAAGTTGGTGTGCTGAATCGATAACTCAAGTGAATAAGTAAGACTGTTGCTGTTCACTTGTTCCACTACTTACTTTGTTTCATTTCTACTTAAATGACCCTGATGTACGGGGATCGATCACATTGACCTGTCCCTCTCCATAGTTGCACAGCATTTCCAGTCAATTGAATAAATATTCGTCATCCAACACATTACTCTTTCTTAACATTTATGATATTTACTGTAAACAACCACATCCAGCATCTGCAGGAAAAACTCCAAAAAATACAACAACACCCTTTTTTTTGTCATATACACTTAATTCGGAAAATATTCAGATCCCTCAACTTTTTCCACATTTTGTTGCGTTACAGCCTTATTCAAAAATATATTAAATACCCAATAATGACAAAGCAAATAAACCGATATTGTGTGCAATGTCTACATGACCTACATTGTTGTCATGTGTTCTGTTTAGCTTCCCTTCTTACCATGCATAAACATGTCAATAAAGGAAGAGAAAGACATACAAGCCAGGTTTGATAATGTATGTGGGAAGATGTCATTGAATTAAGGCTGTGTGTTGCATGCGTGTGTGTGTGCATATGTCTGTGTGCATGTGTGAGCTTGTGGCCCAGAAAGCAGTTTCCAGCATGAATCATGCCTCTATTCAATCACGCAACCACTGTAGTGCATTGACCACTAGTCCTATGCTAAAGTTGGTGTGCTGAATTGATAACTCATGTGAATAAGTAACATGGGATGTTCATTTGTTTCGTTATTTATCCTGTTTCGTTTTTACTTAAATTACCCTGATGTGTGATGATAGATCACATCACATTTCTTAACATGTATGACATTTACAGTAAACAACCACATTCAGCATCTGCAGAAAAACTCCAAACAATACAACAACAACACCACCAACTCCCTTTTTTAGTCTTATACAAGTATTCAGACCGCTTAACTTTTTCCACATTTACTCTAAAAGTCATTTTTTATTTGATCAATAGCCAATAGTGACTAAGCAAAAACAGTTTAAAAAAATGTGTTCACATTATATATAAACTCAGCAAAAACAGAAACGTCCTCTCACTGTCAACTGCGTTTATTTTCAGCCAACTTAAGATGTGTAAATATTTGTATACAAACATAACAAGATACAACAACTGAGACATAAACTGACCAAGTTCCACAGACATGTGGAACAGACATGAAATTGAATAATGTGTCCCTGAACAAAGGGGGGGTCAAAATCAGAAGTGACAGTCGGTGTCTGGTGTGGCCACCAGCTGCATTAAGTACTGCAGTGCATCTCCTCCTCATGGACTGCACCAGATTTTACAGTTCTTGCTGTGAGATGTTACACCACACTTCCACCAAGGCACCTGCAAGTTCCTGGACATTTCTGGGGGAGAATGGCCCTAGCCCTCACCCTCCGATCCAACAGGTCCCAGACGTGCTCAATGGGATTGAGATCCGGGCTCTTTGCTGGCAATGGCAGAACATTGACATTCCTGTCTTGCAGGAAATCACACACAGAAAGAGCAGTATGGCTGGTGGCATTGTCATGCTGGAGGGTCATGTCAGGATGAGCTTGCAGGAAGGGTACCACATGAGGGAGGAGGATGTCTTCCCTGTAACGCACAGCGTTGAGATTGCCTGCAATGACAACAAGCTCAGTCCGATGATGCTGTGACACACCGCCACAGACCATAACGCACCCTCCACCTCCAAATCGATCCCCCTCCAGAGTACAGGCCTCGGTGTAACACACATTCATTCGACGATAAACCCAAATCCCACCATCACCCCTGGTGAGACAAAAACTTGTCAGTGAAGAGCACTTTTTGCCAGTCCTGTCTGGTCCAGCGACGGTGGGTCTGTGCCCATAGGTGACATTGTTGCCGGTGATGTCTGGTGAGGACCTGCCTTACTACAACAGGCCTACAAGCCCTCAATCCAGCCTCTCTCAGCCTATTGCGGACAGTCTGAGCACTGATGGAGGGATTGTCTGTTCCTGGTGTAACTTGGGCAGTTGTTGTTGCCATCTTGTACCTGTCCCGCAGGTGTGATGTTCGGATGTACTGATCCTGTGCAAGAGTTGTTACACATGGTCTGCCACTGCGAGGACGATCAGCTGTCCGTCCTGTCTCCCTGTAGCGCTGTCTTTGGCGTCTCACAGTATGGACATTGTAATTTATTGCCCTGGCCACATCTGCAGTCCTCATTCCTCCTTTCAGCATGCCTAAGGCACGTTCACCCAGAAGAGCAGGGACCCTGGACATCTTTCTTTTTCGGTTTCCAGAGTCAGTAGAAAGGCCTCTTTAGTGTCTTAAGTTTTCATAACTGTCACCTTGATTGCCTACCGTCTGTAAGCTGATAGTTCATGTTCATTCACGACCGTTCATGTTCATTCATTGTTTATGGTTCATTGAACAAGCATGGGAAACCGTGTTTAAACCCTTTACACTGAAAATCTGTGAAGTTATTTGGATTTTTACAAATTATATTTGAAAGACAGGGTCCTGAAAAAGGGATGTTTCTTTTTTGGCAGCGATTACAGCCTCAAGTTTTCTTGGTTATGACGCTACAAGCTTTGCACACCAGTATTTGGGGAGTTTCTCCCATTCTTCTCTGCAGATCCTCTCAAGCTCTGTCAGGTTGGATGGGGAGCTTCACTGCGCAGCTATTTTTAGGTCTCTCCAGAGATGTTCGATCAGGTTCAAGTCCGGGCTCTGGCTGGGCCACTCAAGGACATTCAGAGACTTGTCCCGAAACGACTCCTGCGTTCTCTTGGCTGTGTGCTTAAGGTCGTTGTCCTGTTGGAAGGTGAACCTTCGCCCCCAGTCTGAAGTCTTGAGGGATCTGGAACAGGTTTTCATCAAGGATCTCTCTGTACTTTGCTCCATACATCTTTCCCTCAATCTTGAATAGTCTCTGAAAAACATCTCCACAGCATGATGCTGTCACCACCATGCTTCACCGTAGGGGTGGTGCCAGGTTTCCTCCAGACGTGATGCTTGGCATACAGGCCAAAGAGTTCACTCTTGGTTTCATCAGTCAAGAGTATCTTGTTTCTCCTGGTATGAAAGTCCTTTAGGTGTCTTTTGGCAAACTCCTAGCGGGCTGTCATGTGCCTTTTACTGAGGAGTTGCTTCTGTTTGGCCACTCTACCATAAATTGATGGAGTGCTGCAAAGATAGTTGTCCTTTTGGAAGGTTATTCCGTCTCCACAGAGGAACTCTGGAGCTCTGTCAGAGTGACCATCGGGTTCTTGGTCACCTCCCTGATCAAGGCCCAGCTCCCCGATTGCTCAGTTTGGACAGGCTGCCAGCTCTAGGAAGATTCTTGGTGGTTCCAAACGTATTCTATTTAAGAATGATGGCGGAAGCTGTGTTCTTGGGGTACTTCAATGCTGCATAAATGTTTTGGTTCCCTTCCCCAGATCTGTGTCTCGACACAATCCTGTCTCGGACTCGATGGACAATTCCTTCGACCTCATGGCTTGGTTTTTGCTCTGACATGCACTGTGAACTGTGAGACCTTATATAGACAGGTGTGTGCCTTTCCAAATCATGTCCAATCAATTGAATTTACCACAGGTGGGCTCCAACAAAGTTGTAGAAACATCTCAAGGATGACCAATGGAAACCGGATGCACCTGAGCTCAATTTCGAGTGACATGGCAAAGTGTCTGAATACTTATGTAAATAAGGAATTTCTGTTTTTATTTGTAATAAAATTTCCAAAAATGTGTTTTCACTTTGTCATTATGGGCTATTGTGTGTAGAATAAGGCTGTAACGTAACAAAATGTGGAAAAAGTCAAGGGGTCTGAAAACTTTCCCAAATCACTATATATTTATTGAAAGGAGAATCACCCTGTGAAGGTAATCATATAAATTATTTCATTTTTAACCTAATAAACTGCATGTTTTCCCATGATGTCGTGCCATTTTTTTATGTTCATGTACTTTACTCACATAAAAAGGTTGGATGGAAACCTAGTGAATGTCAAGCAATTTTGAGGAAGCTGGAATTATATTTTGTGCCTGCCTACAGGAGACTTTTGAAGTAGCCTAATTGGACTAAAACGTTGTGACGGGTTGTGTTTATGCCACATATAAAAGGTAATACATTTTAAAAGTTAAATGACAAATATTTGGGCTATAATGAGGTGTTAGGTTCTAGGTGTGCGAGGAAACAGCCACTCGACTAGAAGAGGGACCTGCTGTGAGCATATGTGGCCACATTATTAATGGATGACTTGCAAGAATGCAACAGGCACTGCATCTCAGTATCAGAAGTAAGATTACGGCCAGACTGGCCTGCTACTGTGCCTTTCTAGACCTTATAAACTGTAGAGAGTAGACCCACAACTGATCCAAATGGAATTAAACATTCAAATCACACGGTTTTTGCGCCATTATTCAAATGGTATTTTCACTGCAGCCTAAAGTAGAATTTTGTATGCACCAGGCCTCTCCGCTGCCTATCAGCTATTCCTGTTTGTTCTTGTGGATTCATGTTGAGAATTGATGCAGCTTTGAATGCTTGTGTGTGGTGTGATTGCTAGTTAGCCTATTGCAGATCTAGACAAACGATCCACCTACCACTATTTTCACTATGAATGATGAATAAAGGGCAGGATAGACAGTTAGACTGGTAGACTATATTGACCTGTGGTATAGTGAAAGTTAGCGCACTGAAAAACAGTGCATAAGGGAAGTACCAAAACATGTTGATTGCATGCACATGCAAGCAGATGTTGAAATGTGGCTAGGATGGAAGAAATTATATAGTAAAACCTGCAAAAGAGCGAATGTAAATCAGGGAAAAAACATACTACCCTCCCCTGTGCCCAATAAAAAACACACATCCCTCCCCAAAGCAGAAATAAAAGTTAGATAACCCTCCCCTATTTTGTTCCTAAAGAGGATTGATGATCAGGCACAGCAAAGAAGGGCTGCCTCACAAATGTAGCATGTCAGTTGCAAAAGACAGTTTGAAGAGACTGTTCAAATTATAGCTCCTGCATTGCAAAATTGTGCCATGTCTATGTGTCATTCTGCATGCGACAATCCCATCTGCAAATAAATCTAAATGTCAATCATGTTGTTCTGTTATCTCACAACCAAGCTGAAACCAGAGGCAAAGTATTCTCAAACATTTTTTGTATTTTAGCTAAAGGAAGAAGCTTGATTCTAGAAGATCAGGAACTTCTTTCTCGGCAGCTCTGTCAGTAAAGGAGATGTCCGTCATACACCCTAGGTAGCCACACAGGTATCTGGGGCTTAAGCACGTCAATCACACAGATACAGACACAGACAAAAACACAGACGAACAACACACACATATAGACACACACACACACACATCGGCTGCATCCGTCAATTTGTGTCATTTAATGTGACCTCGTAAAATGTGGTGTTTTCATTGATGTTTTTACGTGTGTAGATACAGTACCTGAGTGTGCATGCATGTACTTGAGAGGAATATAACTATAACTATGAGTCTTTACCTGTATATAACCCCTTTCTCCTGCTCTTTTAGGAGGCATGGCTGGACAGTGTGACGGTCTGAAGAGCTACCTTTGAAAGAATGCAGTGTGTAGGCAGTAGGCAAGCAAGCCCTATACATACATTAGCTCACTTATCCCCAGCGATCTTGCACCGTCATGCCTTTCACAGAGAAAATGCAAATTCATCACTGCCACTCAGTGGCTGCATCCCAATACTCTAAAATGGCATCCTTGTGTCCGAACCTGAGAAGAATTAATCGGAGACTGTCATAGAGCTTCCCATGGGCACGCTTACACCTGTCCAGTACTTCTAGATAGATGCAGATAACGAAAACAAGACAAGGAAAGGGTCACTTTAGAATATGCTGGGAGGATGCTACTATGTAACATCAATGTTCTCGATTCCTGGTTTCATGATCCCAGAGTCATTCAAGGTACGAGGGGCAACAGCTCAAAATATGCCTTGTCATCTGAAGGTTTTTTTCCAGGCAGGCATCCTATTTCTATCAGGATACAGCAGTATCATAGTCAGCACCATACTGCAGCATGAAAGAGCTACACAGAGGAAGATGACCCTATCGTACCAAGTAAAAAGCTACAGATTTGTAATGTCTCCTCATGCTTTTCATTTGCCAGAACAGGGTGAAAAACGTAGGGAACGGAGCCGTTGTGTGGACCAGCAGCTCCCCCAGCTGTAACACTGAGAATGAGGCAGTAAGGAAGAGAAAGGCAGTGTGTCTGTGTTTGAGTGAGTTACAGAAAGAGAAAACAGAGAAAGGAGGCAAGAGAAAAAGGGAGACCGAAATGTGTGAGGGAGGGAGAAAAAAGGAGCGGAAAGGGTGTCGAGAAGCAGAAGCCAGAGGGACAGAGAGAGAAGCTATGAGCGAGACAGAAAGAGTGAAAACAGTGGAGTGAGGCAGAGTGAGAAAGAGTTTAGGCCCTGCAAGGGAGAGAATCACCATGGCAACCACTAAGCCACGAAGGCTGCTCTCCTCTTTAAAAAAAGAAAATAGTCTAAATAAGAAGTAAGCATATGATTCAAAACATATTGTTCACACTTCATTTTAAGCTGTCCTTATTACAGTGCCTAGTTACACTGTATTAACAACATGAAGCTGGTGGTAAGTGCAGTCTGTAATTACAAAGGTGTAAAAAATGGAATGCTTGTTACCGTGCTTTTTACAAATGTAACATTTTCAGATAGTATCCGAACCGCTTTTTACAAATGTAACATTTTCAGATAGTATCCGAACCAACGCACCATTTTTCAGCCTGCACAAACCACATTATAAGTGTTAGCCTACTGAAAACCAACCACCTCATTGAAACAACTCTGCTATAAAGGGCTCTGGATTCCAGGCCCAGGTCCAGTTTTTGTTTGAAATGCATGAAAGCTTTGAGCACTATGGCAAAAACAGGGGGTGGGGCGGGGGCTACATAACAAAACAGTTACATAATTTAACGGTGCATTTGAGCTGAAAAGCAACAGTAGCTAAGGACATCAGGGCTTGACAATGGGTGAAATCCAACCATTTTTAACACTTTAATAAACAGTTATGGCTAAAATTGTGAGATAGTCATTCAATGCTTCCAAAATTGTGAGCCTATTAAAGCAAAAAATCCACAGGGTTGTGGACGACCTTATGCCGCCCCACTTCTTGTATAGTGTTTTCACTTTGAACGAAAACTAGGGGTTTGAGCCCTCAGCCGTCTTGGGCTGGCCTTCTGGGCTAGGTGTGTCTTTGAGCTAATCGTGCCTTCTCGAATGACCCTGCTGCCCCAGAGATGGAGAAGAAGTGAAAGTCACTTGCAACATAACGTTACAGCCACGAGAAACAAACAGAGCAGAAGAAGCCAACAAGCATCATTCTCAGTTCTTGGATTAGAATCAACTCAACCCCAAAGAAAAAGCAACAAGAAAAAGACTACTCATAAACCGGATAAACATTGGAATTAATTTTGAAAGGTGGAAGAGTGATGCAGAAATGGCCACAATTCTCATGGACTGGTAACATACGGTAAGTGTTGGGTGACGTTTTTGCCTGCTAGCTACATAAGCTGCTAACCTTAGTGTGTTCAATGTTCAAGCTAGCTAACAAGGCTACTTCGCTAGCTAGCTAACATGTTCTGTATTCTGACTATGTTGCACTCAAAGTGTTGCACTAACAATAGCATCATGTAGCTACACTGCATAAACCCCACAAGATACCCAATGCCTTTATTTCAACTCGCTAACATTAACTAGCTAAAGCTAGATATGCAGATTGTTTACATTATAGCTAATGTAAACTCACCCCATTCCATACAAATGTGCGTAACCGCGACATTCAAATGAGGCTACAAAGAAAACTAATGGGACTGTATCGACTGTGTTGACGTCAAAATTGGGGGTGTGAACTAGGTTTCTATTCAAGCGTTGATTGACATGTTAATGGCTCTATCGTATTGGAGAAAAGTTGAAAAAACTGACCCTCCGTTACATCTTGACGTGTCATGTCGTAACGTACAGCACGCATAAAGCTACTCTCTCCACCAGGTGTAGCACTTCTATCATCCTTTTAAAACAAGAAATGGACAGTGTCGGGGGTAAGGGGGGATACCCAGTCATTCTTTTCATCATCATTGCATGCGATCATCATTCTCAAAGCCGCTGTTTACTTCTAAGATCACTTTAGCACCACCCTAAAAACCAGATTCAAATTCGACACAAACCTTCAAATAGGTATATAATGACACATTATATAAACTCTTTATAGTGTTTTATTTACATTTTAGAGGCGATAAGGTGATAAGTCGAACAGATCGAGTGATTCCCTCTGTCTACCCAAGGACGCCAGAGGACAAAAATCAGTTAACCACCTAACTGAGGAACTCAATTTAACCTTGCCCAATACCCTAGATGCAGTTGCACCCCTAAAAACTAAAAACATTTCTCATAAGAAACTAGCTCCCTGGTACACAGAAAATACCCGAGCTCTGAAGCAAGCTTCCAGAAAATTGGAACTGAAATGGCGCCACACCAAACTGGAAGTCTTCCGACTAGCTTGGAAAGACAGTACCGAAGAGCCCTTACTGCTCGATCATCCTATTTTCCTAACTTAATTGAGGAAAATAAGAACAATCCGAAATTCCTTTTTGATATTGTGTCAAAGCTAACTAAAAAGCAGCATTCCCCAAGAGAGGATGACTTTCACTTTAGCAGTGATAAATTCATGAACTTCTTTGAGGAAAAGATTATGATTATTAGAAAGCAAATTACGGACTCCTCTTTAAATCTGCATATTCCTTCAAAGCTCAGTTGTCCTGAGTCTGCACAACTCTGCCAGGACCTAGGATCAAGAGAGACGCTCAAGTGTTTTAGTACTATATCTCTTGACACAATGATGAAACTAATCATGGCCTCTAAACCTTCAAACTGCATACTGGACCCTATTCCAACTAAACTACTGAAAGAGCTGCTTCCTGTGCTTGGCCCTCCTATGTTGAACATAATAAATGGCTCTCTATCCGCCGGATGTGTACCAAACTCACTAAAAGTGGCAGTAATAAAGCCTCTCTTGAAAAAGCCAAACCTTGACCCAGAAAATATAAAAAACTATCGGCCTATATTGAATCTTCCATTCCTCTAAAATTTTTAGAAAAGGCTGTTGCGCAGCAACTCACTGCCTTCCTGAAGACAAACCATGTATACGAAATGCTTCAGTCTGGTTTTAGACCCCATCATAGCACTGAGACGGCACATGTGAAGGTGGTAAATGACATTTTAATGGCATCGGACCGAGGCTCTGCATCTGTCCTCGTGCTCCTAGACCTTAGTGCTGCTTCTGATACCATCGATCACCACATTCTTTTGGAGAGATTGGAAACCCAAATTGGTCTACACGGACAAGTTCTGGCCTGGTTTAGATCTTATCTGTCGGAAAGATATCAGTTTGTCTCTGTGAATGGTTTGTCCTCTGACAAATCAACTGTAAATTTCGGTGTTCCTCAACGTTCCGTTTTAGGACCACTATTGTTTTCACTATATATTTTACCTCTTGGGGATGTTATTCGAAAACATAATGTTAGCTTTCACTGCTATGCGGATGACACACAGCTGTACATTTCAATGAAACATGGTGAAGCCCCAAAATTGCCCTTGCTAGAAGCATGTGTTTCAGACATAAGGAAGTGGATGGCTGCAAACTTTCTACTTTTAAACTCGGACAAAACAGAGATGCTTGTTCTAGGTCCCAAGAAACAAAGAGATCTTCTGTTGAATCTGACAATTAATCTTAATGGTTGTACAGTCGTCTCAAATAAAACTGTGAAGGACCTCGGAGTTACTCTGGACCCTGATCTCTCTTTTGAAGAACATATCAAGACCATTTCAAGGACAGCTTTTTTCAAACTACGTAACATTGCAAAAATCAGAAACGTTCTGTCCAAAAATTATGCAGAAAAATGAATCCATGGTTTTGTCACTTCTAGGTTAGACTACTGCAATGCTCTACTTTCTGGCTACCCGGATAAAGCACTAAATACACAACAGTTAGTGCTAAATACGGCTGCTAGAGTCCTGACTAGAATCAAAAATTTGATCATATTACTCCAGTGCTAGCCTCTCTACACTGTCTTCCTGTCAAAGCACGGGCTGATTTCAAGGTTTTACTGCTAACCTACAAAGCATTACATGGGCTTGCTCCTACCTATCTCTCTGATGTGGTCCTGCCGTACATACCTACACGTACGCTACGGTCACAAGACGCAGGCCTCCTAATTGTCCCTAGAATTTCTAAGCAAACAGCTGGAGGCAGGGCTTTCTCCTATAGAGCTCCATTTTTTCTGGAACGGTCTGCCTACCCATGTCAGAGACGCGAACTCGGTCTCAACCTTTATGTCTTTACTGAAGACTCATCTCTTCAGTGGGTCATATGATTGAGTGTAGTCTGGCCCAGGAGTGGGAAGGTTAACGGAAAGGCTCTGGAGCAACGAACCGCCCTTGCTGTCTCTGCCTGGCCAGTTCCCCTCTTTCCACTGGGATTCTCTGCCTCTAACCCTATTACAGGGGCTGAGTCACTGGCTTACTGGGGCTCTCTCATGCCGTCCCTGGAGGGGGTGCGTCACCTGAGTGGGTTGATTCACTAATGTGGTCATCCTGTCTGGTTTGGCGCCCCCCTTGGGTTGTGCCATGGCGGAGATCTTTGTGGGCTATACTCAGTCTTGTCTCAGGATGGTAAGTTGGTGGTTGAAGATATCCCTCTAGTGGTGTGGGGGCTGTGCTTTGGCAAAGTGGGTGGGGTTATATCCTTCCTGTTTGGCCCTGTCCGGGGGTGTCCTCGGATGGGGCCACAATGTCTCCTGACCCCTCCTGTCTCAGCCTCCAGTATTTATGCTGCAGTAGTTTATGTGTCGGGGGCTAGGGTCAGTTTGTTATATCTGGAGTACTTCTCCTGTCCTATTCGGTGTCCTGTGTGAATCTAAGTGTGCGTTCTCTAATTCTCTCATTCTCTCTTTCTTTCTCTCTCTCGGAGGACCTGAGCCCTAGGACCATGCCCCAGGACTACCTGACATGATGACTCCTTGCTGTCCCCAGTCCACCTGGCTGTGCTGCTGCTCCAGTTTCAACTGTTCTGCCTTATTATTATTCGACCATGCTGGTCATTTTTGAACATCTTGGCCATGTTCTGTTATAATCTCCACCCGGCACAGCCAGAAGAGGACTGGCCACCCCACATAGCCTGGTTCCTCTCTAGGTTTCTTCCTAGGTTTTGGCCTTTCTAGGGAGTTTTTCCTAGCCACCGTGCTTCTACACCTGCATTGCTTGCTGTTTGGGGTTTTAGGCTGGGTTTCTGTACAGCACTTTGAGATATCAGCTGATGTACGAAGGGCTATATAAATACATTTGATTTGATTTGAAAAATGCTATTGTCCCACACGACATCTGTCCTTCTCACTATCACGCATTCGTTTCGCTTCCCCACCCGCCATTTAAAAAAAGATCCAACGGGGCTCATTGCCTGCTTGAATTATGCAGAAATGGGCAGTGTTTAGGTCATGTAATTGATTTTGTTGGAAAGGGGAGAAATTGTGCTTTACAATGGTATTGACATTACAGTTGATCTGGAAGTATTACGTTTTTGGGGCGCTAAAATAAGGTCAATTGTACGGACCAAGGCGATGTACGAGTTTACGTGAGTTTACGTTGGTGTGTTTCGTTTGTAGATGATAATGCCAGCTACGCAGCTAGGTGGTAGACAACATTTTCCGGCCAGGACCACCCCAAAACATGTATCTAGCTATAAAATTCACAAAGCACATACAGAATAGAATTTCATGCCTTGACTGCTAACATTAGCTAGCAAGCTACCTAAAGCTGGTAAATAGCTAGCTAGCTGGACTCGATCTTCTTATAATCCCTGATCCTTGTTCTCAGGGTATTCGTACCCAAGGGTGTTATGTGAGACACACCCAGGATTTTAACGTTAGCTAGCTTGTATAAACAAACTGGTAGTTTGGCCACTGGTAGTGGCCAGACCGAAGCCACTCCTCAGTAAAATGCACATGACAGCCTTCTTGTAGTTTGCCAAAAGGCACCCAAAGGACTCTCAGACCATGAGAAACAAGATTCTATGGTCTGATAATACCAGGGTTGAACTCTTTGGCCTGAATACCAAGCATCATGTCTGGTGCAAACCTGCACCATCCATATGGTGAAGCATGGTGGTGACAGCATCATGTTGTGGGGGAAGTTTTTCAGCGGCAGGGACTGGGAGACTAGTCAGGATCGAGAAAAAGATGAACGGATCACAGAGAGTACAGAGAGGTCATTGATGAAAACCTGCTCCAGAGTGCTCAGGACTTGGGCGAAGGTTCACCTTCCAACAGGACAACGACCCTAAGCACACAGCCAAGACAATGCAGGAGTGGTTTTGAGACACGTCTCTGGATGTCCTTGAGTGGCCCAGCCACAGCCCGGACTTGAACCTAATCGAGCATCTCTGGAGAGACCTGAAAATAGCTGTGCAGTGACGATCCCCATCTAACCTGACAGAGCTGGGGAGGATCTGCAGAGAAGAATGGGAGAAACTCCCCAAAACAGGTGTTTTTTAAATACATTACAATACATTTTTTTAAATACATTTTAAAACAATAGAAGAAACCTAAAACAATTCTGAAAACCTGATTTTGCTTTGTCATTATTGGGTATTTAATATATTTTTGAATAAGGCTGTAACGCAACAAAATGTGGAAAAAGTTGAGGGATCTGAATATTTTCTGAATTAAATGTATATGACAAAAAAAGGGTGTTGTTGTATTGTTTGGAGATTTTCCTGCAGATGCTGGATGTGGTTGTTTACAGTAAATATCATAAATGTTAAGAGCAATGTGTTGGATGACGAATATTTATTCAATTGATTGGAAATGCTGTGCAACTATGGAGAGGGACAGGTCAATATGATCGATCCCCGTACATCAGGGTCATTTAAGTAGAAATGAAACAAAGTAAGTAGTGGAACAAGTGAACAGCACGTCTTACTTATTCACTTGAGTTATTGATTCAGCACACCAACTTCAGCATAGAGCTGGTGGTCAACGCACTACAGTGGTTAAGTGATTGAATAGAGGCATGATTCAAGCTCATCAACCCCCTGCTTTTACATTGCACTGCACTGCAGGAAGCTGCCTTCCGGTGCCATTGGCTCACACATGCACACGGACACATGCACGCACACACTCGCACACACACGCAAGTAAACACACAGCCTTCATTCAACGAGATCTTCCCACACACAGTATCAACCTGGCTTGTATGTCTTTCTCTCCCTTTATCGACATGTTTAGACATGCTTATGCATGGTAAGAAGGGAAGTTAAACAGAACACATGACAACCATGTATCCAGAGCACAAACTGTTTGTCTACAGCACTTTGCACACAATATTGGTTTATTTGTTCAAATGTGGCCCTATATCCGTGATGTGGGAGGTTGTCTCTTTGTGCAAACAGAAGATAAACTATATGTAGGTGGCACATTTGGTTTGTCATTCCTTTAAATATAGATATCCTACTCAGTGTCACCCTGGCCCGCAAATGAGCATATTGTTTGTTTGGTGGAAATGGGAGGTGTTTGATGCGGGAACTATAATAGGCCTAATAGTAGGCTATTAAAAACATTCAAATGAAAGCCTAATCTAGGCTGACTAGACCGGGCAGTAACGTCACAAAATGTGGAAAAAGTCAAGGGGTCTGAATACTTTCCGAATGCACTGTGTGTTTCCATAATGAACTCTGCATCTGTCTTAAACTCTGCAACTTTGTCATTCCAGTCCTTCTTTTGGACAATCTCTCTTTTATTACTCACTTTGGCCTGCTGGGCTGGGGGGACCTTGGCCACGCCTTCACTGCTCGCTGAAAACAAGGGGGGGATTGGAAATAAACATCGTAGTTGCTATTCAAAAAGGACTTCAGACAGCTCTACATATCATAGCATGTACTGTACCTCCAACCCTCCTTACCTTTGCACATATCTGGCTGGTCCTAAGAAAGATCTCTGAATGTCTTCTTTCTCCGTCTCCTCGTGATTCATCCCCCCACTTGCCAGGACCTTTCATCTTTGACCTTTGCTGGCCGATCTATTCACTCAATTTTCTATCATCAATCTCTCTATCAAGCTTATCTCTATTCGGTAATGCTGTGACTGTAATCTTTGTTTTTGTCTTTTCTCCCAATTCTCCTCTTTCCACTTTTGCCATACTACCAGCCCATGTCAATGTCCAGGTCCTTTTTCCAGACAAGTTCAGGAAAGTTTGAATAGCAACAGTCCAACAGACCATCCTGTTAATTTAATAGACTGCAATCCAAATATCAATCTGGGACTACCATAGAGTTAAACGTTACATTGCACAAAACAACTGTAAACAAAGATTTGTTTGACCTCAGCACTAGCTGAGAAGATGGAGAAATCTGGAAGAGAGGGAGGCGGGAAACAGGCAGTATAAGTGAAGGTGTTGAAGCTAACCTTACACATCACACTTTATTCTCCGCCTCTCCTCTCTCCTTTTTACCTGTGCACTTTCTGGCTGGTCCTCCTGAGCCAATCTGACTCATCACCCCAGACTACGCAAAGATTGAGGGATCTGTCATGAAAAGGAAAAATGAATAAGTGGGGTCTTACAGTATGTGACAATAACAAACAATAACTCATAATGCTGCACCGCTCCTCTTTCTTACCTTTGCACTGCTGGGTGTGCGGAGTCTCTTTGACCTGAACACCAGCTGAAAAGATTGATACATCTGCAGAGGGAGATAGAGAGGAGAGATAGATAAACATACTGAGGGTATTCATGCTCACTTCACATTCTGAACTTTAAGAATATAGTTATTCTTCTCTTTATCCTCTTTAGTGGTGTTTCTTTTTAAAGTCTCTTTCATCCACATGTTTTACCTTTGCATTTTGCTGGCTGGTTCTCCAGAAATACCCTTTTCTTTTCAACTCGCTCTTTCTTTTTCGTCTCTTGGTTTATTTCACCTCTCTCGGCTGTATTACCATCACTTTGGAGTTGTGTAGGAGCTTTCTTTTCCTCAATGTCCACATTCCAGTTTTTCCATTCGACTTTACATAATGTATGAACCTATTCTCACTATCCATTGTTGCCTCACTACTATAGAGCCCCACAGTGGAGGTGTTATAATACCCATAAAATCTAGCGGTTAAACAGGGAAATGGTTCCAATCATTTTTTACACCATTCATTTCTTTCCATAGGGAATTTTTTAGAAACTTTGGAAATAAGGGCTGTCTTTCGTATAGGTTTACACTGGCGTGATGCTTTGACATCCATGTAAACCTCTCTCGGACAAGGCAACTTTTATCAACATATTCAGATCTATTTACTCTCAGATTCGAAAAAGCAAATTTGCATCAGAGTATACATCATTCAAACAGTGGTGGGCCGTCAGGGCCAGCAAGGCCTTCTCTGCTGGCCTAAACATCAGAATATATATATTTTTTAAATATATTGTCCCACAAATATGTATTAACTTATTCCCCAGAGTAAGAGTTACACTCTTCATTTCATAGCGTTCCTCTTGGTTGCACTGCTTCCAGCCCCAGGTTGAGATTTGGAGGGCTGGTCTTTATGTTAGATATTTTATCCAATCATATTCAGCCATCATGTGTTGCCAGGGGTCTAAAATCTGCCCTCAGGCCTTCAGAATCAACAGTGCGGACGCTTGTAGCTTAAAGTGAATGGAAATTAAAATTTAGTGTCAACCTATCAGCTTTAGAGTTGGCTATTGTACACCTGCTGGCTGGCTCCAGTGTTACACAGGAGCCAGCTAGCAGGCGTAGTGCCTGCACGTCTTTTGATTGGATTACCAATATTGAGAGGCAGGTCCTATATGGGCAGGTCTCAGAACTAGGAAACTGAAATTGATAAACTAATTAATTTGCGTACTACTAAGCTGTTTTTTCAACACACAATGGCGGAAGGAGAAGATATCCATTTGGTCGAGGATATAATTATAACGCCATTCTCAAGACAAACTTTTCAAGAAAAGTTAGACATGGTCAGGAGAGGTAGACGCCGACGCTACAAAGCCGACGCTACAAAGACAGGCTCCGAGAAGCACTGTAAACTGTACTGCTGGGAATGCCTATTATTTGCAAGTGATCGATTTGGTGTTTGGAGCCACACTGGCTCTGCAAACCTGAGTTGTCTAACCAAGGCAGCAACGAGACACCAAAGTACGGCTGGGCACTTACAAACAATGGTGCTTTTGAAAACTTTTGGGGACACCCGAGTGGATCTACAGCTCAACGAACAAGCGCGCAGGGCAACGAAGCTGCACAATGAAAAGGCATTGTACTCTTCCCCTGTAATTCTCTGAATAAAAATGTCAATTTCAAGGTGACGCAACACCTGGTTATACTGTGTTTCCGTCTAAATGTATAGTGTCTAGAGCCATGGCATCATAATGATGGTAATAAGAGGTGGATTAATTCGGATGGGACTGTGTAGGACTTCACTGAAGGCCCAGGCCCCAGAACCACGGCACGCTACTGCATTCAAGACTACAAATCCCTGCAAGCTCCTGCACGTCATCTCCAGCTGACACCTTTGCAAACAGGTATTGTGTCCATTTAAAACTTGCACAAGGCAGTTCACAGAACTGTCAATTAAAATAAATGTTGCCAAATTATTCCATATTAAATTTAGCTGACATTAGATAGTTAATCCATAGATTCTTGCCCTTGCCTCGATTCGGCAGTCTCGTCCAGATGATCATAGCATTTGTAGTTCTTTATGGTCACAGTAGCAACTAATTAGCATTTCATTTTTGGGGGGTAAATATAGGCAAATATATTGATAAAAGTCACCTTGTTCTAGAAAGAATTACACAGTTATCAAAATGTCAAGCCAGGGTAATGGTTATATGACCCCCTTACAAACAGGTCAATTTTGACCACATTCTTGCCTGCATACACCTTTTACACCTCCCGTGCACATGCTGGTGTGCTGGTGACATTGTAGTGGTGTGCAGATGTGTGGTGGGAATCTATTTGAATAAATCCATTGAATATACACCATCGAAATTAAAGGAAAATTGAGAAATCGTTCATACGCAACAGACGTTTTCATGAGAAGACCGATTTTCGGACAAACAGCGCTGTAGCTCGGCCACCTTCCATGCGGAAGACCGACATTGGCGGATGTGGTGGATTGAGACGCAACCCATGCAAAAAAAAAAAAAACGGATATCGTCAGCTGTAACTGAAAGATTTTGATGGGGATTTTTTTATAATGTTACTTACAGTGCCTTCGGAAAGTATTCAGACCCCTTGACTTTTTCCACATTTTGTTACGCTACAGCCTTATTCTAAAATGGGTTAAATAAAAAAAATCCTCAGCATTCTACACACAATACCCCATAATGATGAAGTGAAAACAGTTTTTTGGGGGGGGGGGGGTGCTGAAAAAAATGTATTTACACAAGTATTCAGACCCTTTGCAATGAGACTCAAAAATAATATCAGGTGCATCCTGTTTCATCCTTGAGATTGGAGTCCACCAGTGGTTGATGGGAAATTATTTGGAAAGGCACACACCTGTTTATATAAGGTCCCACAGTTAACAGTGCATGTCAGAGCAAAAACCAAGCCATGAGGTCGAAGGAATTAACCGTAGAGCTCCGAGACAGGATTGTGTCGAGGCACAGATCTGGGGAAGGGTACCAAAACATTTATGCAGCATTGAAGGTCCCCAAGAACACAGTAACCTCCATCATTCTTAAACGGAGGAAGTTTATAACCACCACGACTCTTCCAGGGCCTTGGGGAGAAGGGCCTTGAGTGCCAAGCGTCACGTCTGGAGGAAACCTGGCACCATCCCACGGTGAAGCATCGTTTTGGCAGGATCATGCTGTGGGGATGTTTTTCAGCAGCAGGGACTGGGAGACTAGTCAGGATTGAGAAAAAGATGAACAGAGCAAAGTACAGAGAGATCCTTGATGAAATCCTGCTCCAGAGTGCTCAGGACCTCAGACTGGGGCAAAGGTTCACCTTCCAACAGGACAATGACCCTAAGCACACAGCCAAAGACAATGCAGAAGTTGCTTCGGGACAAGGCACTGAATGTCCTTGAGTGGCCCAGCCAGAGCCCGGACTTGAACGCAATCTAACATCTTTTGAGAAACCTGGAAATAGCTGTGCAGCAACTCTCCCCATCTAACCTGACAGAGCTTGAGAGAATCTGTAAAGACGAATGTGAGAAACTCCCCAAATACAGGTGTGCCAAGCTTGTAGCGTCATACCCAAGAAGACACGAGGCTGTAATCGATTTTCAAAGGTACTTCATCAAAGGGTCTGAATACTTACTGTATGTAAATATGATATGTCAGTAATTTAAAACATTTTTTTCTAAAAACCTGTTTTTGATTTTGTCATTATGGAGTTTTGTGTGTAGATTGATGAGGGGAAAAAACTATGGAATACGTTTTAGAATAAGGCTGTAACCTAACAAAATGTGGAAAAAGTCAAGGGGTCTGAATTCTCTTCTAAAGCACTGTTGATCGACGCACGGGTGCATTGATAGACTCCTAAGGAGTCATTAAACAGACAAGACACACCTACCCCCATCACAGTCAACACACATATATTGAAATATAGCATAATATAATACAAATTACATTTTTCCCAAACAACTTGCGTCACGGGAAAGCATAGAATCTAAGTCATTTAAATTAAATAAAAGTGACATTTTGAAACAGAGGCCAAGGCAACCCCATGCTTTATTGATCCACTTTTAATTGCTTTCCTACTCTCAATCCGCTTTGTAAGGGAGCAGTGGTAGGGTCATAAATTTAGAGTATCTTTAGCATGATACCAATAGAAAATAATAGCAATCTATATTTTCAAAAGCATGTGAGTCTCGTGTTCATATTTCAGAACCTTTGCGGGCTTTTAGAGTTGCCTTTACGCGATCGAGCAAAATAATAAACGTACACTAGATTTAGGCTACATTGTTGCATGCTAAATGTCTGTGATCAGTGATAGATGAGCAAACGAATAGATGAGCTATATCACCTGCACTTATTTGCACAGCCAGGGAATTAACCAAATATACAGACGGAGATTCAGTGAAACTAAATCACATTGATTGATTAAGACAAGTCACAGGCTTTTGGTCGGGAGTAGGTCTAGGCTACTAAGTGACTGCGAGTGAAGAGTATTAAAATCCACTTATTAAGCTACATAACATGCTGGCAAAATGCTCTGATCAGTGCTAATAAATGAGAAGTACTCACTTCAATTTAGCTAACATTTCTACAGCCTAAATGTAACCTAACCAATATTCAAACAGAGCAAAATATATTTAACCTAAACCCTCCATGAACGCATGAAAAAAAAAAAACAAGGGACCCTCCCCTATTCCCCAAATAATAATGAAATCATGAAGTGGATAGCAGAGAACGTTTACCCTCACTTCTTGGACAGACCAGAGCCTAAGCATATCTAAAACTAGATATGCAGTTTTAGAAACTTTTCGCAGTCCTGTAAGCGTTACACTTCAACCTTCTGGCTACGGGCTACGGGTTCACAGACCACCATGGACAATAGTAGGGGTGGAAAGATCTCCTTTATAGTAAAAGCATTGCATGAAACATATCATCATTTTTGCAGGTTTGAGAAAAAAATTGTATTTAATAAATATTTCATGCAATTCTACATCCTTTTACATATTAGCAGAATCTTTATTAATACCACATTACTGAAATAACATGCTAAGAATGGACAGAGAGATAGGCCTATGTGTTCATATAATCATATTTCACCAATGCCAAATCCGTGTGTCTTGTTTGCAACAAAACTGTCTGTCCTTGCAAATAATTAAACCTGAGACGTCATTAGGATTCTGACCATGGTACTTTCAAAATGTCGGCCTACCTACCTTTCTACTCCAGACAGAGTAGGACTACAGACGCAGAAACATTTTGCTGACAGGTGTATTGGGGCGGCAGGGTAGCCTAGTGGTTAGAATGTTGGACTAGTAACCGAAAGGTTATCCCCGAGCTGACAAGGTACAAATCTGTCGTTCTGCCCCTGAACAGGTAGTTAACCCACTGTTCCTAGGCCGTCATTGAAAATAAGAATTTGTTCTTAACTGACTTGCCTAGTAAAATAAAGGTAAAATAAAAAATATATTTAAAAAAACTAAATTGAGCACACAGCCATGCAATCTCCATAGGGGAACTGTCATAGGATGCCACATTTCCAACAAGTCAGTTCAAAAAATGTCTGCCCTGCTAGAGTTGCCCTGGTCAACTGTAAGTGGTGTTATTGTGGAAACGTCAAGGAGCAACAACACAAGCTCACAGAACGGGACCGCTGAAGCGTGTAAAAATGGTGTCCTCGGCTGCAACACTCACTAACTTCCTTTATT
Organism: Oncorhynchus masou masou; assembly: GCF_036934945.1. NCBI lineage: Eukaryota > Metazoa > Chordata > Actinopteri > Salmoniformes > Salmonidae > Oncorhynchus > Oncorhynchus masou. The sequence goes on from NC_088233.1 coordinate 46,537,800, forward strand.
TCTTCACTTATGCACTCATTGTCACTTTTGATTACTTCCTCAATTTCACTGTCACTTTCTGATCAGTCTATTTTTTTTTTTTTTTTTTCACCTTTATTTAACCTGGTAGACCAGTTGAGAACAAGTTTTAATCTACAACTGCAACCTGGCCAAGATAAAGCAAAGCAATGTGACACAAACAGCAAGACAGAGTTACACATGGTATAAACAAACGTACAGTCAATAACACAATAAGAAAAAAAAGTTTATATACAGTGTGTGCAAATGACGTGAGGAGGTAAGGCCATAGTAGGTCATAGTAGCAAAGTAATTAAAATTTAGCAAATTAACACGTATAAGTAGAAATACTGGTCTGCAAAAGTAGAAATACTGAGGTGCAAAAGAGGAAAAAAGTAAATAAAAACAATATGGGGATGAAGTAGGTAGATTGGATTGGGCTATTTACAGAGGGTCTGTGTACAGCTGCAGCGATCGGTTGGCTGCTCAGATAGCTGATATTTAAAGCTATATCAATGTCCAGGTCCTTTTCACCTTTGACCCTTACTGCCTGGTCTTTCTGAGGGTTCTGAGTCCTATCCCTGGCTGCAGCAAAAATAGAGAGATCTGAAAAGAGAAGCAGGAGTGTTATTAAATGGAATTTCAAGCAATAGTAACACAAAGCAATAAAGACTGGGACATGGTTTCAAACATGTTCATCACTCATAATTGTCTCCATACAGTATGTGGCAACTCCAAGTAATGCCTTTTAACCATTTCTATTTGAAAACATACTGCAGTTAACAAATAAATGGCTGCCCTCAAGTGGAAAAGCGAGAGATAAACATATCAGTGAGGGTGTTCAAGCTCACCTCACGTTATTTTTTTGTGACCCAATTTTATTTATTGTTTTTTTGGGGGGGGGTAACAGGTACAATATTCAAAAACATTGGTACAATATTCAAACCAGGAAAAAAAAAACGATCACTTATTGCCTGTCTTTTTATTCTTTATTTTTTTCTACATCTCTCTTTCATTTTCATCTTTGTATTTTGCTGGCTGGTTCTCCTGAATGACCTCTTTCTTTTCATCTCCCTCTTTCTCATCCTCTTAGATTACTTTGTCTTTGTCAGCACCATCACTGTCTGGCATTCTCTATTTATCTCATTTACATTGCCTTGCGAAAGTATTCGGCCCCCTTGAACTTTGCGACCTTTTGCCACATTTCAGGAAAAAGAAAAAAGAAAAAATGTCAGTCTCTCGATGTGCAAAACTGATAGAGACATACCCCGAGCGACTTACAGCTGTAATCGCAGCAAAAGGTGACGCTACAAAGTATTAACTTAAAGGGGCTGAATAATTTTGCACGCCAAATTTTTCAGTTTTTGATTTGTTATAAAAGTTTGAAATATCCAATAAATGTCGTTCCACTTCATGATTGTGTCCCACTTGTTGTTGATTCTTCACAAAAAAATACAGTTTTATATCTTTATGTTTGAAGCCTGAAATGTGGCAAAAGGTCGCAAAGTTCAAGGGGGCCGAATACTTTCGCAAGGCACTGTATATTCCCATCCTTCTGGAGTTCATCATGAACACATCATCACTCTTACAGTTACTCTCTGACTCTCTCTATATCACTGTCCAGGTCCTTTTAACCTTTGACCTTTGCTGCCTCATCTGTCTGAGTGTCCCAAGTTTTTCCTTCAGCTGCAGCAAAAACAGACAAATCTGGCAAAAAAAGAGGGAGGGGACATTAATACACACATCAAAGTAAATCTCAGCTTCGCTAAAAAAATACAGTCAAGAAAAATGATTATGTTGATCATAGTGATTCAGGAGTAACATTAAAACTGAATAATAAGCCCAATTAACATTAGACAACTTTACAGAAAACCCTCAAGTTGCTGAAATAAGTAAATTAAATCAATGATGAGAGAATAATCAGAATAACTAAAATATCAGTGCATATGGCACTATTTTGCTAAGTGCAGAGATGTATTACAGGTCATGAATGTTTAGGGGACATGCTACAGACTTTGTGGCACATCAGAAAGATCAGCATACCTCAAATCCAAATGTTGAGAGTTCAAATCTTAGAGGGGGGCTATATTTTATGTAGTCACCTGTGTTTTGAAATTAGTGGGAAATGCCAATTGGCTAATGGCCAACAAGCTGTGTCAGCTATAAACTAACAGTAAAGCTATCATGCTTGAAAACAAATTATATAGTTCCAAAACCATATTAATACATTTTCTATTGTTACATTTACCTGCGGAAAATGCTGTTATTTAGGTAATTTCCTTAATAGGAGACATCAGAGGTCAGCATGTGGGAGAAGTCGGAGTTTAGGGATTATAGACGCATTTCTCACTAGTAATTACCAATTGGTAATAATCTTTCCCAGTTGTATGTGGTGAATTCCCACTATCCACTTGGTTATGAATGCAGCATTACGTACAATCATTACTGCACTTTAAAATGTAGTTGTGTCAATGTGCTGAAGGGACTTCTTTCGCATTTTTTGAGGGGCGGTCAAATGATGTTGTATTTGTGCCAACCGTCAGTGGAAATGTTGTACCAGTATAAGTGGTTTTATGATTATGTGGATGCAACTGGTTCACAGGAAGTAAGTGTTTCATGTTCAATAACTTACTGTCAACTAATTACAAGTGGGTTTTTGTAAAATTCACAGTCATTTACTGCAGCTAATCCATCACACTCACTGACCTAATGGTCTGGTAGGAAAGTGAGTGCTACAATTACATGGTGACTAGCTTTAAATTAAATAGCATATGGTTATTTGGTATCACATGCACTTATGTGAACAGAACTGACAGTGTGAAAGCTTAATGTTCATCAACAGAGCATATTAAGTGGGATGACATTCCTGCTTATGGAAGACCAAAAAGAGCTAGCTGAAAGCCTTAAATAAGCCAAGCCTGTAATATTTTGATAGGTTGGCACTGTTACGTTATGCTGCCAATCAGCAAGTGATGTGCATGTTGTCAACAGAAGAGTCAGTGAAGGCACAGTAGGTTACTGGCAAGATTGCTAGTGGCAGCGTGTGTCATGTAGGTTACTGGCAATATTTTACCAGTAAGTTATTGTGACTTACTGACAAGTAGTTTCCAGTTATGAATTTACAAATTCACAGTCATTTCTGGCAGCAAGTTACCATAAGTTACTGGAAATGCACAATGATCTCGTCAATGGGCAGCTCATTACTGACATATTCCCTTACAAAGTTTTACAAAATGTGCTACTTTCAATAGCATAAACATCAAACACCTCACTTAAAGACAACAATGACGGATTGAAGACAGACGTTCAGAACGCCTCAAGATAAAAACATCATATTCAATATCTGTGAATCTGACTCAATTTTAGCACTTCCCTCCACATACTCGTATACTCATGGGAAATAACCTATAATCAGGATAACAGAACAAAACAAAATGATGAGGCTAGAGAAATGTATCGACCAATATTACCAACACAGTCAACACCAAAATATTAAATTCCCAAAAGAAAACGAGACACCTCAACAGACACAGACTATTTATGCTTTTCACCACCTGAAATGGTGAGTGTAGGAACCGACTCGCTAAAGTCGATAAATTGGGCATACGTGAACTAGTCAGTAAATTTATAAAGAAGTTGAAGGCGAGCCTCGAGATGAGTAAATGAAAAAGCAGCAACAATGGAGAAAGAAACAATCAAGCTAAAAGGTACAGTCAATACTATTGAAATGGACGATGAAGATTTTTTTTTGTAAATAGAACATGTTTCTGAGAGAAGCTTTACTTGAAATACAAATCAAAATCAAATGTATTTATATAGCCCTTTGTACATCAGCTGATATCTCAAAGTGCTGTACAGAAACCCAGCATAAAACCCCAAACAGCAAGCAATGCAGGTGTAGAAGCACGGTGGCTAGGAAAAACTCCCTAGAAAGGCCAAAACCGAGGAAGAAACCTAGAGAGGAACCAGGCTATGTGGGGTGGCCAGTCCTCTTCTGGCTGTGCCGGGTGGAGATTATAACAGAACATGGCCAAGATGTTCAAATGTTCATAAATGACCAGCATGGTCCAATAATAATAAGGCAGAACAGTTGAAACTGGAGCAGCAGCACGGCCAGGTGGACTGGGGACAGCAAGGAGTCATCATGTCAGGTAGTCCTGAGGCATGGTCCTAGGGCTCAGATCCTCCGAGAGAACGAAAGAAAGAGAGAAAGAGAGAATTAGAGAGAGCACACTTAAATTCACACAGGACACCGAATAGGACAGGAGAAGTACTCCAGGTATAACAAACTGACCCTAGCCCCCGACACATAAACTACTGCAGCATAAATACTGGAGGCTGAGACAGGAGGGGTCAGGAGACACTGTGGCCCCATCCGAGGACACACCCTACAGACTAGATCTATGCGAGAATATCTGATACTTACCAATATTACAGAGAATGAGGGTGAAGATCCATAATAGTGCGGTGAAAGATTTCCTGGTTAAAGTGCTACAGATCACAGGCGATATAAAATCAAACTCAAACTTGTACATCCTTTCGGACAGCGAGGAAACTGATTTGAAAGCCCAATCGTTGCAAAATTTGCATTCTTTAAGGATAAGATAATGGTTAAAAGTCTGGACAAAAGGCTCGCTGGCATGAAAATAGGCATGACCGATCAGTTCCCAAAGGAAATTGCAGAACGGTGCAAAGTTCTGTACCCACTCTTTAAAGTAAATAGACTAAAAGGGAAACGTTTAGCTCTGGTAGTCGATAACCAACTGTGCCGAGACACCAAGACTACTCCATGGCTATTGTAAATAATACAAAGTTCCCATAGAGGAGTCGAATAATGGAACACCTAATACTATCCATGATAGAGATTGTAATAAAACACTGGAAATCTATCAAATACAACAATTGATAAAGATATAAACTACAAATGCAATATACCATTCAAGATAGGGAATGTTGTAAAATAATTTGTTTTTCGACATTCTATGCAGAGTATTTTATAAATAGAAAAGACAGCCTTAGAAGAAAATACAATTATTGAAATGATACATCTTCAAATATAAGGAACTGGAACACAGAAGTACTTCAAACTGGAAATTAAGCAGTAATCAACATAGTAGGGTTTAAATCACCGCAAAGAGAGGGACATAGAAGGCACGGTATGTGGGTATGTGTGGGTGTGTATGTGGGGGGAGTGCGGTTGTCATGGAAGATGGGGTGTGTGTTTTTTTTATTGGAAATGTATGGTGAGTTAAGTGAGTGAAAAAGTCAAATGGTTGCAAGTGCCAGAGCCCATGTGTGTCTGCGAGCGGAAGTTGTAACAGGGAGAGTTTTCAATTTGTGCAGATATGGGATATACACTTTAAAATATATTACAAAAATAGTATATTTATTTATTGTCCTATCATGATGGAACGGTCCCCAACCCTATACCCTAGGCACACCCCTGATCGAGAAATCTTTATCTGTTTTATAGGCCTACAGCAAGGAGCCTATACGCAGCCAAGACAGAAAGATAAACGAGGTCAGAGACTTACTAAAGCAGCACCGCCCCCTCAAGTGCCTGAGCCTGCCTGGCAGGGTTGGTCCTACAAAGCTAAAGCCCCCGGGTGTGTGAGCATAATATACAAGGAATTTCTCAAAGCTGCTAATGAGAACCTTGACGACCTTGCATCTAGCCGGTGGGAATTCCGATGGAGATCCCCACCCAGGTAGTGGAAGTGCTGGCAACACTAGCTGCAGTAACCCATGGGGAGGGGGTCAGACTCGGACAATCAGAGAGAGGGCAAATTATTGTGGCCCTGGAAGCACACAATAATCAAAGGTCCGACTGCACAGAGATGCTTGGGAAAATGGTAACAGCGGGGGACCAGCGTGTGTGCGTTAGGGAAAGGGGTATATTTCTGAGCTCCATCAGCTAGAACTTGACATTGGTTAATCAAATCTCCCCATTCTTGCTCAATTGTACATGCCTTCTCAAACAGGTACAACTGTATATGCATTCGCACATCAAGTCTTCTTTTCAGTGGGGCTCAGGGATTAAACAACTGTTGAACATTTGAGCTTGTGGTTGATGGTGTGGGAAGGTTGGGGAGAGTGTGTGTACGTATCCCACATCTGTTGCTATGGGATAAAGATGTTGGGGACAATATAGGATGAATCTGTCCGGGTTGGTGGTGTGGTGTGGGCGCTAGTGGTGTGGGCGCTATGCTTTGGCAAAGTGGGTAGGATTATATCCTGCCTGATTGGCCCTGTCCGGGGGTATCGTCGGACGAGGCCACAGTGTCTCCCGATCCCTCCTGTCTCAGCCTCCAGTATTTATGCTGCAGTAGTTTATGTGTCGGGGGGCTAGGGTCAGTCTGTTATATCTGGAGTATTTCTCCTGTCTTGTCCGGTGTCCTGTGTGAATTTAAGTATGTTCTCTCTAATTCTTTCTCTCTCTTTCTCTCTTTCTCTCTCTCAGAGGACCTGAGCCCTAGGACCATGCCTCAGGACTACCTGGCCTGATGACTCTTTGAGGTCCCCAGTCCACAAGGCCGTGCTGCTACTCCAGTTTAATCTGTTCTGCCTGCGGCTATGGAACCCTGACCTGTTCACCGGACGTGCTACCTGTCCCAGACCTGCTGTTTTAAACTCTCTAGAGACAGCAGGAGCGGTAGGGATACTCTGAATGATCGGCTATGAAAAGCCAACTGACATTTACTCCTGAGGTGCTGACCTGTTGCACCCTCGACAACCACTGTGATTATTATTATTTGACCCTGCTGGTCATCTATGAACATTTGAACATCTTGGCCATGTTCTGTTATAATCTCCACCCGGCACAGCCAGAAGAGGACTGGCCACCCCTCATAGCCTGGTTCCTCTCTAGGTTTCTTCCAAGGTTCTGGCCTTTCTAGGGAATTTTTCCTAGCCACCGTGCTTCTACACCTGCATTGCTTGCTGTTTGGGGTTTTAGGTTGGGTTTCTGTACAGCACTTTGTGACATCAGCTGATGTAAGAAAGGCTTTATAAATACATTTAATTGATTGATGAATCACAATGAATCACAATAATTGTTTACCAAAATAATAATTGCTTACAAAAAATAAATTTTTGTAATGGCAATCCTGGTTATAGGTAGCATATGAACTGTCAACAATACAAGGTATATTATTAGTTAATTGTGAAAATAAATTAACATATATATATATATAATACCAGTCAAAAGTTTGGACACACCTACTCATTCAAGGGTTTTAGTAAAGACGTCAAAACTATAAAATAACACATATGGAATCATTTAGTAGCCAAAACAACAACCCTTGAATAAGTAGGTGTGTCCAAACTTTTGACTGGTTCTGTATATTTTTTAAATAACTCTAAAAATACAATTGAAGTGAAGGCATTGGAAATGGTTTTGGTGGTTGATCTGCTTCTGTTCTGTGGGTGGCATTGTGTCCTCTTCTTAAAGGATGGGTCCCAATTGCTCAAAGGCCCTAGGATCCAGCTGGACAGGGGTCATCTGCCAGTCACTGGTTAGACAACCCAAATTGGGATGTTGGTAGGTTTTAGCGGGTGGAATCGTGGAGAACAATTGGAGGTTTACTCAGTAGCAGTGCAAATATCATGGTACAGCTATATGAGCACTCAATCATCATTGTACTTTTAAATGGTAAGTTTACAAAGATATACACTGCATTATGATATATCAAATTGAAACTTGTATCTCATTATGGTAAATGGTGAAATAAGTATAGCCAGTTATAATTGTAATGGCTTAGCGGAACAAAAAAAAACAATCTGTGTTTACCTAGTTAAAAGAGAAGGAATATAATATCTATTGTTTAAAAGAAACTCATTCAACGATTTTAGAGGAAGTTGTGTGGAAAAAGGACTGAGGGGGTGAAATATATTTCTCCCATGGGCAAGGAAACTCAAAAGGGCTAATACGAATGTTCAGATTGTCCAAACAGATCCGCAAAGGAGATGGATTCTTTTAAATAGGTTATAGAACCCTAAACATGTTTGGCTTATTAAGTTATATGGTCCAAATAATGATGATCAATGCTTCTTTGAAAATATATAGAAGAACTTGTCAAGCCTACAAGCAATACAAGACTCTATTTTATGGTGGGACTTTTATAATATGGTTTTAAACCTCAATGGATTGCAAAAGGAAACCACATTACAAACTATAAACCTCATGCGCCTAAAGAAATCACGGATATCACGGATATATTGGAAGTAGTGGATATATGGACGCTTGAATATCCTGACCTAGTGAAATGTACATGGCGGAGGCTCAATCAAGCGAGGCGTCTTGACTACTTTCTTATGTCATTCTCGCTGGCACCAAAAGTGTACAAGTGTTGATAGGGGACAGAATGCAGTCAGACCATTAAGTAATTGACATTACTCTTACAGAATTCTCACGTGGGCGAGGATATTGGAAATGCAAACAAAGACTGTTAGATGACAACTTGTTTTTAACCAGGAAAGAAGAGTTTATAACAGTTTTTACCAACATAACATACTGTAGGTACAGCAGATCCCCTTATTGTATGAGACACTTTTCAATGTGCCTTTAGAGGCTATGCAATTCAATATTACTCTTCAAAAGAAAAGCAATTTAGGTCAAAATAGTTTATATTAACAAAGGAAATAGAGGGACTAACAGTACAGACATAGAGCAAAAACAACTGTACCGTAGAGGCACAAAATAAGTTAGAGGGAAAACAAAAAGAACTAGAGGAACTTATTCAAGAAAGATCAAGTGTAATATATTATTTAAAAAATAAAGTGAACTGGATGGAATATGGAGAAAAACAAACCTAATTTGTTTAATTTGCTGAAATGATTCAAATCAAAATCCTATTTTATTTTTCACATACGCAGTAAAATGCCTTTCTTACAAGCCCTTAAACAACAATGCAGTTAAGAAAATACCTTAAAATACCACAATTAAAGAGCAGCAGCAAATAACAATAGCAGGGCTATATACAGGGGGTACCAGTTCAGAGTCAATGTGTCAATGTGCGTGGAACCGGTGCCGAGGTAATTGAGGTAATTATGTACATGCAGGTAGGGTTATTAAAGTGGCTATGCATAGATAATAACAGAGAGTAGCAGCAGCATAGGTAGGGTGCAAATAGTCTGGGTAGCCATTTGATTAGCTGTTCAGGAGTCTTATGGCTTAGGGGTAGAAGCTGTTTCGAAGCCTCTTGGACCTAGACTTGGCGCTCCAGTACCGCTTGCCGTGCGTAGCAGAGAGAACAGTCTATGACTAGCCTTCCTCTGACACAGCCTGGTATAGAGGTCCTAATTGTAAGGATTTTTTTCTATTAATAATGTAAATTAATATCTGTATAGAAAGACTAATGTCAAGACCAAATTACAGAAGAGTCAATTCTTGGTGCAATTAAAGACTTTAAGTCTGGGATAATTCCAGGGCTGGATGACATACCAGTTGAGGTACTCAGAGACCCGTTATGTAGCATGTTTTAACCTTTCCTATAAAAGTGGTATATTATCAGATACTCAACAAGAAGACCTGATTTCACTGAAACCAGGTGGTACATTTAAAGTAGTCTATTGGAGGCCCCTTACAAGTATTCAAGCAACATGCATAGCGCATGGAATTAAAAACTTCATCAGGTTATTTACATGGACGATACATTTTAGATCATATAAGACAAGTACTGGAAACAATAGAACACTATGAAAAATGAAAAACCAGGCCTGGTATTCATAGCTGACTTTGAAAAGGCTTTTGAAAAAGTATGACTGGAATATAAACTCAGCAAAAAAAGAAACGTCCCTTTTTCAGGACCCTGTCTTTCAAAGATAATTCGTAAAAATCAAAATAACTTCACAGGTCTTTATTGTAAAGGTTGCACCTGTGGAACAGTCGTTAAGACACTAACAGCCTACAGACGGTAGTCAATTAAGGTCACAGTTATGAAAACTTAGGTCACTAAAGAGGCCTTTCTACTGACTCTGAAAAACACCAAAAGAAAGATGCCCTGCTCATCTGCGTGAACGTGCCTTAGACATGCTGCAAGGAGACATGAGGAGGCATGAGGACTGCAAATGTGGCCAGGGCAATAAATTGCAAATACAAATACAAATATTTACACATGTTAAGTTTGCTGGAAATAAACGCAGTTGACTGTGAGAGGACATTTCTTTTTTTGGTGAGTTTATATACACTACTGTTCAAAAGTTTGGAGTCACTTAGAAATGTCCTTGTTTTTTAAATAAAAGCACATTTTCTGTCCATTAAAATAACATAAAATTGATCAGAAATACAGTGTAGACATTGTTAATGTTGTAACTGACTATTGCAGCTTTAAACGACAGATTTGTTATAGAATATCTACATAGGCGTACAGAGGCCCATTATCAGCAACCATCACTCCTGTGTTCCAATGGCACGTTGTTTTAGCTAATCCAAGTTAATTATTTTAAAAGGCTAATTGATAATTGGAAAACCCTTTTATGTTAGCACAGCTGAAAACTTTTGTCCTGATTATAGAAGCAATAAAACTGGCCTTCTTTAGACTTGTTGAGTATCTGGAGCATCAGCATTTGTGGGTTCGATTCCAGGCCCAAAATGGCCAGAAACAAAGAACTTTCTTCTGAAACTTGTCAATCTATTCTTGTTCTGAGATATTAAGGCTAACTGAAGATCTCGTACAACGCTATATCTTGCTCCTTAAGATCTTGCTTACTGAGATGCTTTCTCCTGTGAGATAAATTCTGCCTCTTGTGAATTGAAGGACAATTATGAAACACAGACAGACGATTGATACATTTTTTGGGGAAGCCTGGCTTCCCTTTGCATCCATGAATAAACACCCTGCCTAACAACTTGTTTTTTAAAAATTATATTAGCAAAAATATTCAATTTTATTTGGAATGGCAAGCCAGTCAAAATTAAACGGTACAATTTATATAATGATTATGAATTCGGAGGGCAGAATTCTTCCAAAGTTGTGGCAAAATGGCTTGGAGTGGCCATCACAAAGCCCCAACCTCAATCCTACAGAAAATCTGTGGGCAGAATTGAAAAAGCTTGTGAGAGCAAGGAGGCCTAAAAACCTGATTCAGTTACACCAGCTCTGTCAGGAGGAATGGGCCAAAATTCACCCAAATTATTGTGGGAAGCTTGTGGAAGGCTACCCGAAACGTTTGACCCAAGTTAAACAATTTAAAGGCAATGCTACCAAATACTGATTGAGTGTATGTAAACTTCTGACCCACTGGGAATGTGATGAAAGAAATTAAAGCTGAAATAAATAATTCTCTCTACTATTATTCTGACATTTCACATTCTTAAAATAAAGTGGTGATCCTAACTGACCTAAAACAGGGAATAGGATTAAATATCAGGATTTGTGAAAAACAGTTTACATGTATTTGGCTAAGGTGTATGTAAACTTCCGACTTCAACTGTATGTGGGATACAACTCTGCAGATTTTGCTACGAAGAGACAGAATCAATAGATAATTTGTTTTGGTACTGTCCATACAGTATGTAGCTTGTTTTTGGTCGCAGATTCAGGAATGGCTGAAGAATTGCAACATTTACCTGGAGTTAACTCTGCAAATAACACTTCTGGGTGATCTGAAAAGTAATTGTCAATCAATAAAATAATAATACTCTGAGCTAAAATGTTTCTTTAATTTACAATCTGTAGAATCTTGGAGAATAGAAAGGTTCAGAACTTTTGTGAATCATCACAGCACAGTTGAACAATGTATGGTAAATATAAATCAAACCAGGATGGTCTTCAGAGATAGATAAGGGTAGCTGAAGGATGGGACAAAAAAATAAGATGAGTGAGAAAGTGTTCTTGATTTACTAGAATTATAAAATTGGTGACAATTTTCACATGCTGTCAAACAAGTTCAGCACTCCTTCCAACTAACTCATTCCAACTAACTGAGTTACCTTAGCACGTTGCTGATTGGTCTGTTTCCTCATCAATCTCAATATAACCTATATTTTCCTCAATCTGACCAGTCCATATCAATGCCCAGGTCATTTCCCTTTGACATTTGCTGCCTGGTCTGTCTAAGTGCCCTGAGTCTTTCCTTCAGCTTCAGCAAAAACAGAGAAATTTGACAAGAGAAGGGGCATTAATAATAGTTTCCTGCAGCGTTCAAATGTAATTCGTTTTTGTTGGCCTTAATATTATCACGACTATTTAATCCTACATCTTTGATAACAGATTGTTAATTGCAGCCTTCCATGCCTTTACTTTTGCTAAATAGCTAACATTAGCTACCAACTTTAATAGGACTTGAAGCTGGATATCCGATAAGCTTGCTGTAGTTGAGCCACAACTTTATATTTAGCCTAGCTAGTCAGTTAGCTAGCTAGCTCCTTGCTGGTCTGATAAAAATACTCAGCATTTGATTGAGTTGTGATCCTCCCAGGAACATCTGTTCACCAGTCAGCGACATGCTGCCGCGAAAGGGTTTGAGAAAGTCATATGGCCATCCTAGCCATAGCTAGCTATTTTGCCACTGGGTGTTATGCACTAAAGAAGATTCCTGTTCTGGTAGGCTAAAAAGTAGGCTAACGGTAAGCTGCACTTGACACTCCTCTTGGATCAAATATGTGTCAGTCTAGCTGTATATGCAGAAAAGTCACACGTGGCTCTACGTTGCACATGTTTTGGTTAATGTTGCACTTAATTTTTTATCATGTCTTTTCAGGATCTTTGTTGCGTGTGAAACTCATTTCTCAGAGTGCCAAGTGTCTGCAGGTTTTTGCACCTCCCTTGTAATTGATTGATGAATGAAGGTAGCTAATTAGTAAGGAACTCCCCTCACCTGGTTGTCTAGGTCTTAATTGAAAGGGGAAACCAAAAACCAGCTGACACTAGGCTCTCCATGTAATGAGTTAGATGGATTCCTATCTGGAGGGGAAGGTGACACCCCAATGGGGGAAGAAAACATTTGAGAATAAACAAGAAAAAAACACATGGAACGCTATGTTATCTCAATATTTATTGCCGTACATGGCTTATAAAGTTACCCTTTTCTTTAAGATCAACAACATTTTGTTATCTATTTCCTTTTTATTCATTTATTTTATTTCACCTTTATTTAACCAGGTAGGCTAGTTGAGAACAAGTTCTCATTTGCAACTGCGACCTGGCCAAGATAAAGCATAGCAATTCGACACATACAACACAGTTACACATGGAATAAACAAAACATACAGTCAATAATACAGTAGAACAAAAGATAACAACAATTCTACATACAGTGAGTGCAAATGAGGTAATTTAAGGAAATAAATAGGCCATGGTGGCGAAGTAATTACAATATAGCAAATAAACACTGGAATGGTAGATCGGCAGAAGATGAATGTGCAAGTAGAGATATTGGGGTGCAAAGGAGCAAAATAAATAATAAATACCAGTATTGGGATGATGTAGATAGATAGATGAGCTGTTTACAGATGGGCTATGTACAGGTGCAGTAATCTGAAAGCTGCTCTGACAGCTGGTACTTAAAGCTAGTGAGGGAGATGTGAGTCTCCAGCTTCAGAGATTTTTGCAATTCGTTCCAGTCATGGGCAGCAGAGAACTGGAAGGAAAGATGACCAAAGGAGGAATTGGCTTTGGGGGTGACCAGTGAGATATATCTGCTGGAGCGCGTGCTACGAGTGGGTGTTGCTATGGTGAGGAGTGAGCTAAAATAAGGCGAGGCTTTACCTAGCAAAGGCTCATAGATGACCTGGAGCCAGTGGGTTTGGCGACGAATATGTAACGAGGGCCAGCCAACGAGAGCATACAGGTCGCAGTGGTTGGTAATATATGGGGCTTTGGTGACAAAGCAGATGGCACTGTGATAGATTACATCCAATTTGCTGAGTAGAGTGTTGGAGGCTATTTTGTAAATTACATCGCCAAAGTCAAGGATCGGTAGGATTGTCAGTTTCACAAGAGTATGTTTGGCAGCATGAGTGAAGGAGGCTTTGTAGCGAAATAGGAAGCCGATTCTAGATTTAATTTTGGATTGGAGATGCTTAATGTGAGTCTGGAAGGAGAGTTTACAGTCTACAAGACACTTAGGTATTTGAAGTTGTACACTAAGTCAGAACCGTCCAGAGCAGTGATGCTAGGCGGGCGGGCAGGTGTGGGCAGCAATCGGTTGAAGAGCATGCATTTAGTTTTACTAGCATTTAAGATCAGTTGGATGCCACGGAAGGAGTGTTGTATGGCATTGGAGCTCGTTTGGAGGTATGTTAACACAACCTCTCTGGGATAGGTGCCAGCGGGACACCTGTCGACAACTTCCGGTGAAATTGGAGGGCGCACAATTCAAATAAATAATCACAAAAATTATGGATATTAAACATCTAGGTACATACGTGTCTTATATCGGCTAAAAGTTTAAATTCTTGTTAATCTAACTGCATTGTCCGGTTTACAATAGGCTTTACAGCGAAAGCCTGACATGCGATTGTTTGAGGAAGGCGCCTCACATCAAAATATTTTTCAACCAGCACAGGCTTCGTAAAATCACAAATAACGATTAAATATTCACTTACTTTTTGAAAATCTTCCTCTGACTTGCAATCCCAAGGGTCCCTGCTACAACATGCATGGTCAGTTTGTTAGATAAAATCCTTCTTTATATCCTAAAATGTCAGTTTAGTTGGTACCATTGATTTGAGTAATCCACTATTTCAACATGCAGAGAAAGGAATCCAAAAAGCTACGGCTAAACTTTGTTAAAATAAGTCAAAATACATTTCTATTTAATCCTCAGGTACTCTAAAATGTAAATAAACTATAATATATAATATAAAGAAGTATGTTCAATAGCAAAGCAAAATGAGTAAGTGCGCGTTCTCTTCTTCGCGCGCGCACATACTGATTTCCAACTCTGACTCCCAGTACCAAAACTCCAAATTCTTCCTCGTTTGGGAAGAAACAAGCCTGAAACCTTGAATAAAGACTGTTGATATCTAGTGGAAGCCCTAGGTATTGCATAGCTTTCCATGGAAAGAGCTTGGGCTCTCAAAAATACATTTCAGGTTGGTTTTTCTTTGGATTTTCTCCTACCATATCAATTGTGTTATAGTCTCACACATTATTTTAACATTTCTACAAATTTCAAAGTGTTTTCTATCCAATGGTATCATTTATATGCATATCCTGGCTTCTGGGCTGGAGTAACACTTCAGTCAGACAGGAAGTGGAGAAAAATAGACTCTAGCCCGAAGAAGTTTTAATTAACACATTGTCCAAAAAACGGCCAGATGTATACAGAATGGTGTCGTCTGCGTAGAGGTGGATCAGAGAATCACCAGCAGCAAGAGCGACATAATTGACATATACATAGAAAAGAGTCGGCCCGAGAATTGAACCCTGTGGCATCCCCATAGAGACTGCCAGAGGTCCGGACAACAGGCCCTCTGATTTTACACACTGTTCTCTATCTGAAAAGTAGTTGGTGAACCAGGCGACACAGTCATTTGAGAAACCAAGGCTATTGAGTCTGCCGGTAAAAATACGGTGATTGACAGACTCGAAAGCCTTGGCCAGGTCGATGAAGATGACTGCACAGTCTTTTATCGATGGCGGTTATGATATCGTTTAGTATCTTGAGGTTGGCTGAGGTGCACCCATGACCAGCTCGGAATCCAGATTGGTACGGTGAGATTCAAAATGGTCGGTGATCTGTTTGTTAACTTGGATTTCTATATTACTCCAGTGCTAGCCTCCCTACACTGGCTTCCTATTAAGGCAAGGGCTGATTTCAAGGTTTTACTGCCAACCTACAAAACATAAGTTTGGGCTTGCTCCTACCTATCTTTCCGATTTGGTCCTGTCGTACATACCTACACGTACGCTACGGTCACAAGACGCAGACCTCCTAATTGTCCTTAGAATTTCTAAGCAAACTCCTATAGAGCTCAATTTTTATGGAATGGTCTGCCTACCCATGTGAGAGACGCAGACTCGGTCTCAACCTTTAAGTCTTTATTGAAGACTCATCTTTTCAGTGTGAAGGTGAACGGAACGGCACTGGAGCAACGAACCGCCCTTGCTGTCTCTGTCTGGCCAGTTCCCCTCTCTCCACTGGAATTCTCTGCCTCTAACCCTATTACAGGGGCTGAGTCACTGGCTTACTGGTGCTCTTCAATGCCGTCCTTAGGAGGGGTGCGTCACTTGAGTGGGTTGAGTCACCGACGTGGTCTTCCTGTCTGGGTTGGCGCCCCCCCTTGGGTTGTGCCGTGGCGGAGATCTTTGTGGGCTAAACTCGGCCTTGTCTCAGGATGGTAAGTTGGTGGTTGAAGATATCCCTCTATTAGTGTGGGGACTGTGCTTTGGCAGAGTGGGTGGGATTATATCCTGCCTGTTTGGCCTTGTCCGGGGGTATCATTGGATGGGGCCACAGTGTCTCCTGACCCCTCCTGTCTCAGCCTCCAGTATTTATGCTGCAGTAGTTTATGTGTCGGGGCTAGGGTCAGTTTGTTATATCTGGAGTACTTCTCCTGTCTTTTCCGGTGTCCTGTGTGAATTTAAGTATGCTCTCTCTAATTCTCTCTTTCTTTCTTTCTCTCTCTCAGAGGACCTGAGCCCTAGGACCATGCCTCAGGACTACCTGGCATGATGACTCCTTGCTGTCCCCAGTCCACCTGGCCGTGCTGCTGCTCCAGTTTCAACTGTTCTGCCTTATTATTATTGGACCATGCTGGTCATTTATGAGCATTTGAACATCTTGGCCATGTTCTGTTATAATCTCCACCTGGCACAGCCAGAAGAGGACTGGCCACCCCTCATAGCCTGGTTCCTCTCTAGGTTTCTTCCTAGGTTTTGGCCTTTCTAGGGAGTTTTTCCTAGCCACCATGCTTCTACACCTGCATTGCTTGCTGTTTGGGGTTTTGGGCTGGGTTTCTGTACAGCACTTTGAGATATCAGCTGATGTAAGAAGGGCTATATAAATACTTTTGATTTGATTTGACCCACATTGAAAAGAAAAATGAGGAACATGACGAAAGCTAACACAACAAGACCAGGCTATTAACTACCTGATGGGCTAGGTAGAGGAATTGCAAAAGAAGGGAGACTTATTGGAAAACTTTTCATGTCATAATAATTTTAAAATGTTTGGGTCAAAACCAATGGAGAAAGGGGGCAGAACATGTCTACATTTGTGGACAAGATGCTGAGGGAGGTCTTGGAAATTGATGCTGCTACAACTTTGGTCATGGAGAGGGCCCACATAATGGCACCTGCAGCCCAGAACAGGCCCAGAGCAAAGGACACACAGAGGCGCAGCTTATCATTGTGCACCTTCTCAACTAAACAGGAGATAATGCAGCTGTCGAGAGGCAAGGGAGAACTATTCTAGAAGGACAAGCGCATATCTACCTTCAATAACTATTCTGCAGAGCTGTTGCGGAAGAGAAAAGATTACAACGGGATCAAGAGAGAATTGGCAGTCAAAAGAATCACATACTCTCTGATGTTCCCTGCGAAGCCTCGAGTCACCCATGAGAGCAAGACCCACATCTTTGATTCTGTACCTGATGCCAAGTCCTTCCTGCGCTCCATTGGGATTATACCACCTTCCAGAGGAGGACACCTTCCAGACGAGGAGCACAAAAAGCGTAAACGGGAATGGGTAGGTCAGACCTTCTTCTCCTCTCACTCCTCCTCAAAATTGAAATAGTGTTTAAATACTGGTTAATAAGAGGTTGTCTTTTACATTGAAAAATAAGGTAACTGATTCAGAGGGACAGTTTATCATTCAGTGTCTATTATTTGCCATATAATTTAGTTTAGATAATTTGTATGCACCAAATGATGATTCCCCGTAATTTATTAATATATGTTTCTTAGAGATTGCTAAGTATTCAAATACACATTGTGTAGTTGGAGGTGACATTAATTGCACATTATCTCCACATTTGGTGGTCATGACCAGGTGGTCCCATATTAAAATTGTCTAGAGCAGTTCAGTTTCACTTTGAAGAACAGGGGTTTATTGATGTTTGGAGAAAGTTAAACCCAACAACAAAATATACTTTCTTTTCAAATCCTCGTGGGACTTACTCTAGGATATACTTTTTGTATTATCACTCAGACCTTAGCTCATCAGGCAGAACACTGTATTATTAATAACATCACCATCTCAGATCATAGTCGGGTATCCCTAAAACTTAAGTTAAAAGATCGACAACCTGATACATATACAGGTGGAGGCTAAACCTTTCTCTTCTTGGAGAAACTTGTTTTCAAAGGGTTGCTCAAGCTGAACTTAAGTTTTTTGGAATTTAACTCAGAAGTTATCAGCCCAACCCTTTTATGGGTGCTAAGTGCTAAGGCTTATTCATCTCTGCTCAAAAAAGTATGTATACAAAAACAAGAGAAGATTTAGAGAGACATTTCCAATTAGAAGAAAGACATAAGAAACAAGGGGACACTAATTCAGCTGACTGCAGAGAAATTGGAGCTAATTAAACTTCTTACTCACAAAGCTGAGGGTTCTATAACATTTGCCCGAAATGAATACTATACTGATGAAGACAAACCAGGGAAAATTCTTGCACTGTAACTATAAAAGGATGCAGTTGAACGATGTATTCCCAAAATCAGAACTGTGCAGGGCAGTTACTTCTTGTACACATGAAACAAATAAGACATTTGCTGAGTACTACGAGACCCTACATAAGAAACCTATAGATGTTTCCTCTCCTGAGGACTTTCTCACACATTTGAAGCTGCCAGAGCTATCGCATGAAGATAAGGAAATTATAGACGCCCCCATTACTGACACAGAACATGCAAAGTGGCCATCAGAAGCATGAAAAATGGGAAGTGTCCAGGTCCTGATGGGTTCCCCTGTGAGTTCTATAAAAATGTCATTAAAGAGCTAATACTGCTGATCAGAGGGGTTCTTCATGAGGTTATAGAACACAATAAATACCCAGATATTTGGTGTTAAGCAACCATTACCCTGTTAAAGAAGCCAGGTAAGGACCCACTACGAGACAGTAATGTTAAGTTTACTAACTTGTGACTCCAAAATCCTTACTAAGATTAACAAAAATAATTGAGTAGGCAGTGACAAAATTGACCAATCCAGATCAAACCGGGTACATTAAAGAACGTCACTCAACGTCGAATATAAGACGACTTCTGAATATTATCAATTACTCTTAAGACCCAACTCAAACAAACAGTTATACTGTCTCTTGATGCTGAAAAGGCATTTGACCACGTCGACTGGGTCTTTCTTTTAGCAACGTTATAGAAGTTTGGTTTTGGGGAGCGCTTTTTGAAATGGATAGAGTTGAGATATTCAAGTCCAAAATCATCTGTTAGAACGAATGGGAATATGTATTCCTTTTCGCTACAACAAGGAAATCGTTAAGGAGACTGGCTCTTGCCACTATTATTTACCCTTAGTATAGAACATCTGGCGGGTGCTATTCGAAGTGCCATAAACATTCATGGTCTGCAGGTGGGTCCTAAGGAACACAAGATATATACAGTATGCAGACGACGTCATCGTGTACATAACAGAGGCAAAGACGACGATTCCAAATATATTCCAATTAATAGGTGAATATGGTGCTAAATCAGGCTATAAAATGTATGTTGGAAAACCTATTGCAATGATGGCATTTGGTGATGCACCCTCAATTATCAAAGAACACTATGCATTTAAGTGGACTGATACAAGCCTGCGTTACTTGGTATAACAGTGCCAGGTGACAGGCAGGCGAGAGGTCAGGACAGGCAAGGGTTCAGTAACCAGGTCAGAGTCCAAACGGTACAAGACGATAGGCAAGCTTGAGGTCAAGGGCAGGCAGAGAGGTCAGGATAGGCAAGGGTCAAAACTAAGAAAGCGACTAAAGAGAGACTGGGAAAAGCAGGCACTTAGACACAAAAATGCTGATTGACTAGACAAACAAGGCGAACTGGCACAGAGAGACAGGAAACACATGGGTAAATACACCGGGGATAATAAGTGACACCTGAAGGGGGTGGAGACAAGCACAAGGACGGGTGAAACAGATCATGGCGTGACACTTGGGTGTTAATTTTACGTCAGACTATAAGAACCTACAGTTGACGTCAGAAGTTTATATACACCTTAGCCAAATACATTTAAACTCAGTTTTTCCCAATTCCTGCATTTAATTCTAGTAAAAAATCCCTGTTTTGGTCAGTTAGGATCACCACCTTATTTTAAGAATGTGAAATGTCAGAATAATAGTAGAGAGAATTATTTATTTCAGCTTTTATTTCTTTCATCACATTCCCAGTGGGTCAGAAGTTTACATACACTCAATTAGTATTTGGTAGCATTGCATTTAAACCTACACAAGCTTCCCACAATAAGTTGGGTGAATTTTGGCACATTCCTCCTGACAGAGCTGGTGTAACTGAGTCAGGTTTGTAGGCCTCTTTGCTTACACAAGCTTTTTCAGTTCTGCCCACAAATGTTCTGTAGGGTTGACGTCATGGCTTTGTGATGGCCACTCCAATACCATGACTTTGTTGTCCTTAAGCCAGTTTGCCACAACTTTGGAAGTATGCTTGGGGTCATTGTCCATTTGGAAGACCCAAGCGTTATCTTCCTGACTGATGTCTTGAGCTGTTGCTTCAATATATCCACATAATTTTCCTACCTCATGGTGCCATCTATTTTGTGAAGTGCACCAGTCCCTCCTGCAGCAAAGCACCCCCACAACATGATGCTACCACTCCCGTGCTTCACGGTTGGGATGGTGTTCTTCAGCTGGCAAGCCTCCCCCTTTTTCCTCCAAAAATACCGATGGTCATTATGGCCAAACAGTTATATTTTTGTTTCATCAGACCAGAGGACATTTCTCCAAAAAGTACGATCTTTGTCCCCATGTGAAGTTGCAAACCGTGGCTTATTTATGGCAGTTTTGTAGCAGTGGCTTCTTGCTTGCTGAGCGGCCTTTCAGGTTATGTCGATATAGGACTCCTTTTACTGTGGATATAGATACTTTTGTACCTGTTTCCTCCAGCATCTTCACAAGGTCCTTTGCTGTTGTTCTGGGATTGATTTTAACTTTTCGCACCAAAGTACGTTCATCTCTAGGAGACAGAACGCGTCTCCTTCCTGAGCGGTATGGCGGCTGCGTGCTCCCATGGTTTTTATACTTGCATACTATTGTTTGTACAGATGAATGTGGTACCTTCAGGCATTTGGAAAATGCTCCTAAGGATGAACCAGACTCGTGGAGGTCTACAATTTTTTGGGGCTGATATCTTTTGATTTTCCCATGATGTCAAACAAAGAAGCACTGAGTTTGAAGGTCGGCCTTGAAATACATCCACAGGTGCGCCTCCAATAGACTCAAATGATGTCAATTAGCCTATCAGAAGCTTCTAAAACCATGACATAATTTTCTGTAATTTTCCAAGCTGTTTAAAACTTCTGACCCACTGGAATTGTGATACAGTGAATTATAAGTGAAATAATCTGTCTAAAAACAATTGTTGGAAAAAATGACTTGAGCTCATCCATTGTGTTATCCAAATATTGCACGTTGACTAATAGGATTGATGGTAGAGGGGGATTACTCACTCGCCGTCAGATTCTTACATGTCCACCCTGACCTATGTTCCTGATATCTCCATCTCTTCTTCATGTGAGTGAAGGGGATTTGGGCCTTGTCGGAAGTCAATCCTGTCGCATCCGACTCGTTAAAGAAAAACATCTTTATCCAGTACAAGGTGATTAATTTATGTCCTGCTATACAGAAGCTCTTTTCGGTAATAAGAGATGGATGCAGAAACATTATGTACAAAATAAGTTACAAATAATGTGAAAAAACACACATTAGCACAATAGGTTAGGAGCCCATAAAACGGTAGCCATCTCCTTCGGCACCATCCTGTTTCCAGGATATTTATTACATTTCGAATGATTAGCAGGACAGGAACATTGTCCAATTCACGCACTTATCAAGAGAACATCCCTGATCATCCTACTGCCTCTGACCTGGTGGACTCACTAAACACAAATGCTGTTATATTGTCATCTGGTTTGCTTAACAACCTTTCGACTGGAGTGTGCTAAATCAGGATCACAAATCTACTTTGAAACCAACGTATACACCTCACAGACATGGGCTTAAAAAATAAGATCTTGTACCATGTCAGATATAGAGTTCAAATGTATTGAATTTTGAGTTAGAATCCCGATATTACACTTTCTATACATCACAGAAGACTGAAATATAGCAAAACCGTTTGACATAGAAAAACAGGATTGTCGGCAGGTTTGAAATAATGTTCATTAATTATGAACTTATAACTTATAACATTCCACCAATGGGGCAACTAGAGTATGATTTTTGTCATTTGACTGCAGGAAACTACTATAAAAAGAAATTTATTATAATTATACTTTTGATACTAAAATATATTTTAGCAATTACATTAACCTTTGATACTTAAGTATCGTAAAATCAAATACTTAAAATGTACTCAAGTAGTATTTTACTGGGTGACGTTCACATTAATTTGATTCATTTTCCATGAAGGTATCTTTACTTTTACTCAAGTATGACAATTGTGTAATTTTTCCACCACGTAATATTTATCTGTCCGTCATTTCAAAATTTCTCTCCAGCACCAAAATTAGAATACGTCGTGACGCTGTGCGTAATGTTTAGTTCGTCCCCTATCGTGAATGAAGAATCCGCTATCCAATTGAGGCACTGCCGTTGTCGAAAACAGCAACATTGTTTCCTTCTGTAGACAAAGGTTTCTCGACAACCCGATAAATTACTGAATAGTCATCCAGTTCTGTGGCTTCTTGGTGAAGACATGGAAAAACAACCGCGGTTGTTGACATCCCAACTCCTACAGAAAAACAGTTTATTCGAAGTGTCGTTAAACCGTGTGCTTCTGACATGGAAAGAGATTGCGACCAAGAAACAACGCGTTTCTGGGGGCATACATCACCCATTTAAAGTCGGTAAGTGTCAAAAGATAAACTGGTTATGAAGTGCAAAGATTTTATTAAAATATTACGCGGTGCACGATGAAGGACGTTGAGAGGTCGAGGGACTGGTGAATTAGCCTGTTTTCTTTGTTGGGTATATCCGCTATCCACATTCGCGTAAACACATGACGTGGGCATGCACATAATCCTCTGAATGTTATTATATAGGCAATATAAATTAGTCGTTGCATGCTCTTAACATTTGTTATTGTCAACGAATGACATGGAATGATATAGCCTAAATTTGCCCTATAAGTATAAGGTCGATGTAGTTAATTGCCCCATAGCCTATCCGACACCGACAACTAACGTTAGGACATTAACAGTTTCATGTACTCGTTTATTTTTCTTAGAAAATATATGCTTGAGTATTATAACAGCAAGACGATCCATTGACTAGTGGACTAAACTCCACTCCATGGTGAAGGAAGTTTCTGAAGAACTTCAACAGCGTGGAGCCGAGACCAGGCTTTGTGGAATCTAGCTCCGACTACATCGATTCGCACAAGGTCAATACTTCAAAACATTTCAATTATGAAATCTCCACATTGTACCTATGTAATAAACGTTAATCAAATACCACCACCTACTGTTTCCTTGTTGATATACAATGGGCACATGCGCATTTGTGCTTAGTTGCCATCTTGGAGCAACAGCAATGAGTAAACAGTCAGTGGTTGTATTTGATTAACGTTTATTGAAAAAATAGGTATGCAACTACAGAGGACAAACATATATGCACAAGGTGGGTGTTTCATAATTGACATTTTTGGAAGAATTGAGAATGAGCGAATAATGTAATCGGAGCTAGATTCCTCACAGCTTCACTGAAGTTCATAATTCCAGTGAAGTTCATCATAAACTTCCTTCAACATGGAGTGGAGTTTAGTCCTCTATCCATTGCCCAGAGCTTCATTTTAAATGAAAGCAAGTCGATTCTCAGCTGTTTGTTGTTTGACAGCTGGTCCGCGGAGTGCGGCTGCGGCCCTGGCTTGGATAGCCTCACTATGTCGGGTCAATTGGATGGCACACAATTTGGTCTCGGAGTTCTTCTTTATGAGCTGGCTGACATTTTTCATCACCTCACACGGTAATAACCACCATAGCCCTTGCAAATTAGCCTTAATGTTTTAGGCTACTGTGTTGATGTTGTTAGTCTAAAGACACTGCATATAAATTCACAAAAAAATCATAATTCTAGGATGTTATTTATGTATTACCCGGCAGCGTAGCCTAGTGGTTAGAGCGTTGGACTACTGAAAGGTTGCAAGATTGAATCCCCGAGCTGACGAGGTGAAAATCTGTCGTTCTGCCCCTGAGCAAGGCAGTTAACCCACTGTTCCTAGGCCGTCATTGAAAATAAGAATTTGTTATTAACTGGTTAAAGGTAATAAAATAATAAATATTTATAAAGTTATTTCTTTATAATCGTCAATGACAGGCCCACATGTCTGAACAATCAGCTACATAGCAAATCTCTTGTCACTTGAGACTCAGATGAGGGGCAAAGCATATAGAGTACCACAGTATGAGTCATAATACCCATAAAACCTAGCGGTCAAACAAGGAAATGGTTCCTTGCCTTAAGCTGGGCATCATTCACAAGTGATCATATCATCAAATCAACATTTTATTGGTCACGTGCAGAGGTTATTGCGGGTATAGCGAAATGCATTCACAAGTGAGGCAAGTCAGTTAAGAACAAATTCTTCACACTATTCATGTTTTAATATTGTATTTACATATACTAAATAGTATCTGTGTGAAATGTGTTTTGATTTAGAATGGACCATTATCATGCACCTGTCTCGAAACAGGGGCAGAGAAAAGAATGTCATCAAATGCACTTAAATAGCGAATGGAGGACGCTTTTCCAATGGTTCATTTTCATGCCAGCCAGGTAGGCTATATAATCCTATTGTAAAGATAAGCTTAATATTAAGAAGAGTTGAGAAATAAATATAGTAGGCCTAGCCTATAGAAAGCTGATGGGATCATCTTTTTAATAAAGGCCATCACTCTTGTTTTCTCACACAATTTACATAGCCTATAGAAATTTTGCACAACATGAGCTCATGGGCTCTAACAAAGTGTTTGATTAGATTTTTGATGACATTTGCATTGATGTCAGAGGGACAATAGAGTGCTGAGTGCCAGACAGTTAGCAAGTTTGGTAGGCTAATAATGACTATCAGCAGCGCCAGATCTTGGAGAAGCCTAATTACCGTGACTAAACGGTCACGTGGATTTTGACTGCCGTCATGACTCGTGACCGCCGATGTGGCGGTAATGCTGTCACCCTAACAGCCCTAGTCCAGACCTGCTTTAATTTCAACTTCCACAGATGTAGATTTTTTTGTCTGGTCCGTACCAGCCTTGTCTTGGCCAAAACATAGATGTCCATGATTGGTTCAGATTTGGTCCAGCCCGGACCAGTTTTTTTGTAAATATCACAACAGGTCCAGCTGTGTGTGTTGTGATTGCTTCAATAGAGGGATCAGGGACGTGCAAATATAGTTTTCTTTCACAGAAAATGCATTAGTAAATTAGTCTGAAAATAGCTTAATTTTCATTAATGACAAATGCAACGCTATTTGGCTGGCGGACACAGTGAATGATCTTGCAAGGTTTTTTTTGCAAAACAAATGATCCATGGCCATCATATTTCTAATGTTAATCATAGAAAGAATGTAGCCAGCTAGTTAATCTTGAACTTTACCAGAGAAAAGTAGGCTTGCTGTCTACACTTAGAAATAGGTAGAAAAAAAGCAACACATCAGTCACGAGAGATGTCTGCTGATGGAATGCCCATTTGTGAATTCTCATCCAAAAGGAGAAGTGCTACTGAAGAACAAACTTTGCCTGACGCCGAGCAGAAATGACAAAAATAAGCATTTTTAGATCTGTTTCAGAGCAGACAAGCGTGTCAACATCTTTATTTTGTTCAATATCTCTCGTTCACATTCGCTTTTAAATTAAAAAATTCCCCAAAAATGATATTCGGTAGCCCCATACCTATACATGTATAACCTTATTCGCACTAGAGTTGAGAACACATTGCCTGTAATTGTAATTGTTTGTTTATTTTCGTTTGCGCT
Organism: Oncorhynchus masou masou; assembly: GCF_036934945.1. Taxonomy (NCBI): domain Eukaryota; kingdom Metazoa; phylum Chordata; class Actinopteri; order Salmoniformes; family Salmonidae; genus Oncorhynchus; species Oncorhynchus masou. The sequence continues at coordinate 46,563,899 of NC_088233.1, forward strand.
CGTTAGCATATTTAGATAGTAGCCTCATGGAAATTCGCTATTACTTGAGCTAATTTTGTTAGCATTCTGGTAAGATGCCCAATGCTATTTTTCAAATTTTTTTTGTATAATGTTATAAAAATCTGTAAACCGCCTAACTCTACTTCAGAACAGTACACAGTAGAGCACACTAGAGTTGAGAACACAATAATGTACTTTATTGTACTAGGGATGGGCTGTTCGAGTACTCACACTTTTATTTTTTGAGTGCTCAAATGGGACTCACTGCCCGCACCTGAAATTTTTTGGGGCATTTCGCTATATGCCAACAGTGCGCAATAAATGCCTAATTTATCTATCATAGCTATTACAGATAACAAATCCTAATTGCTAAATTGCCTCATATACACCAAGTGTACAAAACATTAACACCTTGCTAATATTGAGTTGCACCCCACCTTTGCCCTCAGAACAGCCTCAGTTTGCCGGGGCATGGACTCTTCAAGGTGTCAAATTGTCTCAAGGCCTAAAAACCCTTCTTTGACGTGTCTCCTCCCCTTCATCACTGATTTGAAGTGGATTTAACAAGTGACATCAATAAGGGATCATAACTTTCACCTGGTCAATGAATGTCATGGAAAGAGCAGGTGTTCTTAACGTTTTATACACTCTGTGTATAGTCAGTCAATAAAAAAAACAAGTGCCATTTAAGATTAAGTTATCAAAACTGTAGTATCAGCTGGTTATGTTATCGTGAAACACAATCTTCAAAAAGGTGGTAACCTCAGCAGTGGCGCTTGCTTGTACAATGGCATAGCCTTGTTTTGTTAATTTTGCAGACAAGGAGCTTATATTTCCTCAGCTCTTATCAGTCAAGACTAATGTTCCCTCTAAGCTGCGCCCCCGGGACTGCAGTGCAGAAGAAATGTCATCCCACTGAGAGAAGCATGAGATTGAACTTCACTCAACGAGTTTTGCCTGTTAACACTGGCAACGTTTCCCTTGATTGTGGGAATTGTGATCGAATCAAAGCAATATTAGCCACTTTCAGTGTAACATACCGAAACAAAATGAACTATGCAATAGATTTTGTTGTATGCAGACTATTGCCATATATGGATCTGTGCCATTTACTTTGAACTGGACTGTGTTTACAGCTGTGGTTGTGAGTAGATGCGCTTGGTTTGAGATCAAAGCAAGAGTTGCATTTAGCCACATGAACACATTTTCTTCATATCCTTTGCTAGTTAGTGAGTTATTAGCCCAGTTATGGATACTTTGTAGTCAGCAATGGAGTGATTGCTTCCTATAAGAGCACAAACGTGTACATTTCTAGGTAAGAGGTTTTTTTGTCTTAGAGTCAGTGTTGTATTTTGAGACGGGCTTGAATAAGGTACGTAGCCAATAGGCAGAGGGTAGCATAATTTATCTGATTATCTATAATAATGGGTATGGGATTATTTTGTAAAGTGATTTCTTGCATCAATCAACACAACAACATTTTCAGTCACCGCCTTGTCTGGTGGAGAAGTGGATAAACAGGTCTCCCCACAGGTGTGATTACTACCTCTGAGGGTTGAGGTAGTCACCTCATTCATACAAGTATATGAGAGTATGGCTAGATGGTACACTGTCCTTCTCTCAGCACATATCAAAGCTGTAGGCTAAAGTTAAATCTAGACATGGTTTCCTCTATCGTAATTGCTCCTCTTTCACCCCAGCTGCCAAACTAAACCTGCTGCTGCCATGTTTTGCTGATACCATGCTGTGTTGTCATGTGTTGCTGCCATGCTATGTTGTCGTCTTAGGTCTCCCTTTATGTAGTGTTGTCTCTTGTCGTGATGTGTGTTTTGTCCTATATTTTTAATCCCATCCCCGCAGGAAGCCTTTTGCCTTTTGGTAGGACGTCAATGTAAATAAGAATTTGTTCTTAAATAACTTGCCTTAACTTATTTTTTGTTGTTGTTGGAAAAATATGTTTTTATAGGCATTTATTTCTGTAGGCCCAATGTACAGTCGTGGCCAAAAGTTTTGAGAATGACACGAATATTAATTTTCCCAAAGTCTACTGCCTCAGTGTCTTTAGATATTTTTGTCAGATGTTACTATGGAATACTGAAGTATAATTACAAGTATTTCATGAGTCTCAAAGGCTGTTTTTGACAGTTGCATGAAGTTGATGCAAAGAGTCAATATTTGCAGTGATTACCCTTCTTTTTCAAGACCTCTGCAATCTGCCCTGCTGTCAATTAACTTCTGGGCCACATCCTGACTGATGGCAGCCCATTCTTGCATAATCAATGCTTGGAGTTTGTCAGAATTTGTGGGGTTTTGTTTGTCCACCCACCTCTTGAGGATTGACCACGAGTTCTCAATGGGATTAAGGTCTGGGGAGTGTCCTGGCCATGGACCCAAAATATTGATGTTTTGTTCCCCAAGCCACTTAGTTATCACTTTTGACTTGCGGCAAGGTGTTCCATCATGCTGGAAAAATAATTGTTCATCACCAAACTGTTCCTGGATGGTTGGGAGAAGTTCCTCTCAAAGGATGTGTTCGTACCATTCTTTATTCATGGCTGTGTTCTTAGGCAACATTGTGAGTGAGCTCACTCCCTTGGCTAAGAAGCAACCCCACACATGAATGGTCTCAGGATGCTTTACTGTTGGCATGACACAGGACTGATGGTAGCGCTCACCTTGTCTTCTCCGGACAAGCTTTTTTCCGGATGCACCAAACAATTGGATAGGGGATTCATCAGAGAAAATGTCCTCAGCAGTCCAATCTCTGTAACTTTCGCAGAATATCAGTCTGTCCCTGATGTTTTTCCTGGAGAGAAGTGGCTTCTTTGCTGCCCTTCTTGACACCAGGCCATCCTCCAAAGTCTTCGAAACTCAATCAGCATGACAGAGTGATCTCCAGCCTTGTCCTCATCAACAATCACACCTGTGTTAATGAGAGAATCACTGACATGATGTGAGCTGGTCCTTTTGTGGCAGGGCTGAAATGCACTGGAAATGTTTTTGGGGGATTCAGTTCATTTGCATTGCAAAAAGGGACTTTGCAATTAATCTGATCACTCTTCATAACATTCTGGAGTATATGCAAATTGCCATGACACAAACTGAGGCAGCAGACTTTGTGAAAATGTATATTTGTGTCATTCTGTACAGTTTTGGCCATGACTGTACAGTTTAACTTGAAACATATTACATTTTAATACAATCCATCAAACCAATGAACCAAGTGGACAGGCTAACATGCTTTTCACAATGTTGGGAGACCGACAGATGGGTCTGTTCATAACAATTCAACTGTTCAACCGTGTTAGCTTGCAAATAGTTCCCAAGTTGGCTAAACTTAAGATATAAAGATTAGTTGGCTAATCACTGGGCTTGAGCGATTGTTGATGAGACCTGTGTTATTTTTCTATAGCCTAACGCCTGCTACAAGAAGTCAGTCATTATTTGTGAATGTGCATTATGCATGGTTCTAGTTAAATGTGTAACAAAAAAAAGCATTTTCATAGACTTCAAAGCCAGATCAGTGATTATTGCAACAAAAAAAGCTGGTTAAACTATTTTGATAAAATCATTAAATTATTAGTGTGTCTAATGGTTGGGGACGGCTATTATTTATCCTAGGTATAACCTCACAAGCCCTAAATTCATTAGATTTCTGCTAACTGTTTGTAATGCAGTGTATTTGACCTTTTAATTGTACAACATTTATTTAGAGAAAACGTTTTGAAAAATTGAGATATATCGAGAATCGCCCATAGGTTTGAAAAACATTGAGATGATTTTTAGACCATATTAGCCAGACCTAACTGTACCGTACTGAACTCTACTGTAATGTACTCTACTGAGCTGTACTTTCATGTGAAACAGACTTCTATGATTGGTTCAGATTTGGTCCTGACTAGAGGTCAACCGATTAATCGGAATGGCCGATTAAATTAGGGCCGATCTCAAGTTTTCATAACAATCGGAAATCGGACATCTTTATTTAACTAGGCAAGTCAGTTAAGAACACATTCTTATTTTCAATGACGGCCTAGGAACGGTGGGTTAACTGCCTTGTTCAGGGGCAGAACAACAGATTTTTACCTTGTCAGCTCAGGGATTCAATCTTGCAACCTTACGGGGAGCCCGCCTGTTACGCGAATGCAGTAAGAAGCCAAGGTAAGTTGCTAGCTAGCATTAAACTTAATCAATCATACTCACTAGTTATAACTACACATGGGTGATGATATTAATAGTTTATCTAGCGTGTCCTGTGTTGCATAATATCAATGCAGTGCGCATTCTCGAAAAAGGACTGTCGTTGCTCCAACGTGTACCTCACCATAAACACCAATACCTTTCTTAAAATTAATACACAGAAGTATATATTTTTAAACCTGCATATCTAGCTAATAGAAATCCAGGTTAGCAGGCCATATTAACCAGGTGAAATTGTGTCACAGGAATATTTAGACTGACGGATGCCACCCATTAGATAAAATACGGAACTGTTCCTTATTTCACTGAAAGAATAAACGTCTTGTTTTCGAGATGATAGTTTCCAGATTCGACCATATTAATGACCTAAGGCTCACATTTCTGTGTGTTATTATGTTATAATTAAGTCTATGATTTGATAGAGCAGTCTGACTGAGCGATGGTAGGCAGCAGCAGGCTCATAAGCATTCATTCAAACAGCACTTTTGTGCGTTTTGCCAGCAGCTCTGCTGTTTATGACTTCAAGCCTATCAACTCCCAAGATTAGGTTGGTGTAACGATGTGATGTGAAATGGCTAGCAAGTTAGCAGGGTGCGCGCTAATAGCGTTTCAAACGTCACTCGCTCTGAGACTTGGAGTAATTGTTCCCCATCCTCAGCATGGGTAACACGGCTTCAAGGGTCGCTGTTGTCGTTGTGTTCCTGGTTTGAGCCCAGTACGGAAGCTATACTGTTACACTGGCAATACTAAAGTGCCTATAAGAACATCCAATAGTCAAAGGTTAATGAAATACAAATGGTATAGAGAGAAATAGTCCTATAATTCCTATAATAACTACAACCTAAAACATCTTACCTGGGAATATTGAAGACTCATGTTAAAAGGAACCACCAGCTTTCATATGTTCTTATGTTCTGAGCAAGGAACTTAAACGTTAGCTTTCTTACATGGCATATATTGCACTTTTACTTTCTTCTCCAACACTTTGTTTTTGCATTATTTAAACCAAATTGAACATGTTTCATTATTTATTTGAGGCTAAATCGTTTCTATTGATGTATTATATTAAGTTAAAATAAGTGTTCATTCAGTATTGTTGTAATTGTCATTATTACAAATACATTTTAAAAATCGGCATCGGCTTTTTTTGTCCTCCAATAATCGGTATCGGTGCTGACAAATCATAACCGGTCGACCGCTAGTCCTGACCAACCAAATTTGGTCTTGTTTGGCAGCCGATGAAAATAACAGCCTGTGTGTAGAATAATACCCAAATTTGCAAAGGAGGAATATTTGAAAATCAATGTTTTTTGTTTGGCATACATTTTAAAGTGGAATTGACTAGCAACATCCTTTACCATTTATTAATGCCCTTGAATAACTCCTCAGTAGCACGAACAGTATCATCTTTGCAGTTAAGCCGATCGTTATCACATATTTAGTTGCACTCTTGTCTGCAGCTTAATTCTGAAGTAGGTCTACTCTCCTCATTCTAACATTGGACCCTTAACAAAAGCAAACATTCCCATCACTTTCTCTATCAAGAGATGGTATGAAGGCCTAGCATGTTACTTTAATAATGTAGTTTCTGGCACATTTCCATCAGATGTTGTAATGTTCAAAAAAAGTTCCAATGCAAACATGAGAGCCCATCCCTATTAGTATAGTGATGAAAAGGGAACACTAAGTCAGAGCTGAAGTCCTGCATGGCATGCCTATGACCTACCAAAGGTATGGATTAGAGGTCGACCGAATAAGATTTTTCAACGCCGATACCGATTTTTAGGAAGACCAAAAAAAGCAGATGCCGATTATTATTTATATATATTTGTAATTATGACAATTACAACAATACTGAATACTCAATTACAACAATATTTTTTATATAATACATATTTGTAATTATGACAATTACAACAATACTGAATACTCAATTACAACAATATTTTTTATATAATACATAACTAAAATCTATTTAGTCTCAAATAAATAATGAAACATGTTCAATTTGGTTTACATAAATAATGCAAAAACACAGTGTTGGAGAAGAAATTACAAGTGCAATATGTGCCATGTAAAAAAAAAAGCTAACGTTTAAGTTCCTTGCTCAGAACATGAGAACCAATGAAAGCTGGTGGTTCAATATTCCCAGTTAATAATTTTTAGGTTGTAGTTATTATAGGAATTATGTGTCAACTATTTCTCTCTATACCATTTGTATTTCATATACCTTTGACTATTGGATGTTCTTATAGGCACTTTAGTATTGCCAGCCTAATCTCGGGAGTTGATAGGCTTGAAGTCATAAACAGCGCTGTACTAAGAGCTGCTCGCAAACACAGTAAAGTGCTGTTTCAATGAATGCTTACAAGCCTGCTGCTGCCTACCACCACTCAGTCAGACTGCTCAATCAAATATCAAATCATAGACTTAAATTATGATAAACGCACAGAAATATGAGCCTTTGGTCATTAATATAGCCAAATCCTTTGAAAACAAAGCGTTTGTTCTTTTAGTGAAATTTGGAACGGGTTTTTGTCGAATGGGTGGCAACCCTAAGTCTAAATATTGCTGTTACATTGCACAACCTTCAATGTTATGTCATAATTATGTAAAATTCTGGTAAATTAATTACAGTCTTTGTTAGGAAAAAACACAGTTTGCAACGAGCCAGGCGGCCCAAATGAATGCATATACCCTGACTCTGCTTGCATAAACACAAGAGAAATGACACAATTTCCCTAGTTAATATTTCCTGCTAACATGCATTTATTTTAACTAAATATGCAGGTTTAAAAAAATATATTTTTCTGTGTATTGATTTTAAGAAAGGCATTGATGTTTATGGTTAGGGACATTTGTGCAACGAATGTGCTTCTTTTGCGAATGCACTTTTCTTAAATAAAAATCATTTGGCGAAGTTGAAGTAGGCTGTAATTCGATGATAAATTAACAGGCACCGCATTGATTATATGCAACGCAGGACAAGCTAGTTAACATAGTAATATCATCAACCATGTGTAGTTAACTAGTGATTATGTGAAGATTGATTGTTTTTTATAAGATAAGTTTAATGCTAGCTAGCAACTTACCTTGGCTCATTGCAGCCACAAGGTCCTTTTGATGTTGCACTTGCATAACAGGTGGTCAGCCTGCCACGCAGTTTTCTCATGGATTGCAATGTATTCGGCCATAATCTGCGTCCAAAAAGGTTGATTACCGATTGTTATGGAAACTTGAAATCTGGCCTAATTAATTGGCCATGCTGATTAATCGGTCGACCTCTAGTTTGAATTTCTCCCACTCCTTATCCCACCTCACTTTCTGTGGAATAGAATAAGGCTGTAACGTAACAAAATGTGGAAAAAGTTAATCAAAGCATATCAAATTTCCATAAGTATTCACACCCTTGCGTCAGTACATGTTAAAATCACTTTTGGCATCGATTACACCTGTGACTCTTTCTAGGTAAGTATCTTATTAAGAGCTTTGCACACCTAGATTGTATAATATTTGCATATTACTGTTTTTAAAATTCTTTAAGCTCTGTCAAATTAGTTGTTGATCATTGCTAGACAGCCATTTTAAGTCTTAAGTCAAGTGAAAAATAGGCCACTTGGTCATCTTGGTAAGGTACTCCAGTGTATATTTGGCCTAGTGTTTTATGTTATTGTCTTGCTGAAAGGTGAATTTGTCTGGAAAGCAGACTTAACCAGGTTTTCCATTAGGATACTGGCTGTGCTTAGCTTTATGTGGTTTATTTTCATCCAAGGAAACCTCCCTAATCCTTGCCAATGACAAGCATTCCCATAGCATGATGCAACCACCACCATGCTTGAAAATATGAAGGGTTGTACTCAGTGGTGTGTTGTTGGATTTGCCCCAAACATAACACTTTGTATTTAGGACATAAAGTTAATGTCTTTGCCACATTTTTTGAGGTTTTACTTTAGTGCCATGTTGCAAACAGGATGTGTGTTTTGGAATATTTTTATTCTGTGCAGGCTTCCTTCTTTTCACTCTGTCGTTTAGGTTAGTGTTGTAGAGTAACTACAATGTTGTTGATCCATCCTCAGTTTTCTCCTATGACAGCCATTAAACTCTTAATTGTTTTCACGTCACCACTGGCTTCATGGTGAAATCCCTGAGAGGTTTCCTTCCTCTCTGGCAACTGAGTTAGGAAAGACGCCTCCTATTTTTTTATAGTGACTGGGTGTATTGATACATCATCCAAAGTGTAATTAATAACTTCACCATGCTCAAAGGGATATTCAATGTCTGCTTTTTTTAATGATCTACCAATGGGTCCACTTCTTTGTGCGGCATTGCAAAACCTTCCTGGTCTTTGTGGTTGAATCTGCTCAACTGAGGGACCTTACAGATAACTGTATGTGTGGGGTACAGAGATTAGGTAATCATTCAAATGTTAAACACTTATTGCACACAGAGTGAGTGCCTGCAACTTATTATGTGACTTGTTAAGCACATTTCTACTCCTGAACTTATTTATTAGGCTTGCCATAAAGGTGTTGAATACTTATTGACTCATTTGTAGTTCATTTGTAAAAATGTATAGACATAATTCCACTTTGACATGGAGTATTGTGTGTCACTGGCCTAGGCACAATCTCAATTTAATCCATTTTAAATTTAGCTTGAAACACAACAATGTGGAACAAGTCCAGGGGTGTGTGAATACTTTCTGAAGGCACCAAATCTGTAGAGATCGACTAGTAGCCTCCCTGTATCATGTTAGTTCTTTGGATGCCTTCTATCTGCCATCTTACGTCTTGAGGCTGTCAAAGGTCTCTCCATTTATTTCACAATGGATGGGCTTTGGAGTCGAGCCTATTCATTTCAGGAGCTGTAAAAAAGAGCATCCAATTCAGAGATATCTGGATGTTTCAAGGACATAACGCCTGAAAATGAACAATCACAAGGAGCGTTATTGAAATGATCATCTTTCCAGATTAAGGGGAATGAAGTCTTTTTGATAAAATAACTTTTTTTCACAAAAGGCCTAAAGGGTAAATGCATTTCTACGCATTTCTCATAAGATTATCTTTTTCCATTCTCTAGCTGAAAGGGATCGAATGACACAAGACCTTATCTTGGAGTAGAGATTGCTTAATCAAATGCTGGCTCTATACCTCGAACACACTACTGACTTCAGTAACAAAATCTGCTGCATCTTGGCATTATTTTGCAAAAAAAACAATCCCTATTCCAGGGTGGAAAATTTTTAATATCAAGCATTTGCTCATCTTGGTGCAACCAAGCACAATAACACTGTTCCCCTTCCAGGTTTCTGTTTTCCTAAGTTTCTGCACAGAGACAAAGGAGAGTCAGGTAGGAACACTTACCACAATGTGGTCAAAGACTTGGGTGACATGTGTTCACTAGAGTGAGTAGTTTGAAGTACTTTTGCCAGCTGTGTTTGATGGGGTTCCTCTAGATCAGATGAGATTTAGAAGACAGAAAACTTGGCGAGATGATGAAATTAAAAACATTTGCTATGATTAGAGGTCTCCTGATTCAGGCTGGATTTTGAAGTTCAGCTTGACGAGTATGACTTCAAAGTCATTGTAAAAAGGTCCCTTACATCCTATTTAGCCTATGTAGGCCTACATCAAATACAGTTAGCTGCTTGTGTCGTGGTGAGTAGTGGTCCTAGCTGTAGTGGAGTGTGCTGTTATGTCTTGCCCTCAGTCAACAGTGATGTTCTCACAGGGAATCACACACCCACATCATAAATGCCTCAGTACGTTCACAACCCTGATAAGTATGTACAAAACGTGTGGTCAAGGAAGTCCTATGGAGATGTGTTGGTACAATATCTAAAGAAAAGTGGCGTGATGAACCACGTTCTCTGCAACACGTTTGTTTGAAAAAGGGGGAACCTTGTGAACATAAAATGTTCTCTGACCTAATTGCTTTGACCTGACCTGGTTTGTGAAAGGGATGGCACCCCTTCAACTTGGAGACATTGGATCTGGGAGGAGGGGGTGTAAAATCTACATTGTTTTAATGCTCATAACTTAAAAATTATCAGGTGCTTTCCGTCTTGTGTGTTTAACACCTACAATTTGCTGAGTCATCACAGTGGATGTATGGTTTTCATTTGGGCTCTCCGTACCTCCACCGGGGTAGGAGAGCCATCTGTTGTTAACAACCTGTAGCAAACAGAACAATGACACTCCTGTGTCCTGTTGCCACTTTGCTTCATCATTAAATGTGAATAGGCTGTGCATTGCAACGTGACCAATGTGATACTTAGTGTCTCTCCGGCGTTACTTTACTGGCACCCTCATGGCCCGTGAACCACAGCAGTAAAATTTTTTTAGAGGGAATTATCCTTTGTTCTTTTTGGAGCTCTGTCTCTCTCGTGCTAATATAAACTGATATTTATCATGTCATTCCACTTTTGTATTGCTCTTGCCTCCTGCTACTGTGTAGCATTTTCATCCCATTGTGCAACAGTGTGAGATTTCACTGAGGCTTTTGCACCCTCAGTGGATAAGGTATGTAATTGAATGGGGCATCATCTCAGTGATTCATACATACATACACTGCTGTGTGTCTAGGCTCAGACAGAAATGGTTCCTATTGTTTCATTTTCATTAACACTGTTTTGGAAAACAGCTGAGGGTTGGGGCTGGAGTTATGGATGCATAGACCGACCATCCATGAGATCAAAAGTATAGTTTAAACCATGTTTTGAAGCTATACAGTTTGTTTACAATTTGCTTACAAAAAGTTGAACTAAGCGCGTTAGTCATTTATACATTATATTCTTCAAGAAGTCCAAAAGTTGATTTACCAATCCCAGATTCTCATTTTAATTTCGTTCTGGTGACTGTTTCCGAGCATGTTATTATTGGCCATCCCTCTGTGCTGTGTTTCTCAGTTAGGTCCTGGGAGACATTGTCAGGATTAGCACCATCAACTGAGTCTCTCTTTGAGGTAATCATTAACCAGATCAGTTTTATGCTCGTGACCTTGAGTTTGTGCCAAGAAAAACCCATACACATAAAAAGTGACTTGAGTCATGCCCTGGCGCTTCGGTCTGTGTCTTAGCACCCTGGCCTGAATCCTAACTTGACACCTGTGCACGTATCTCTTCCATGAATGTTGTATGACATTGGCTTCAGGATTTTTGAAGTCTCTCCATACTCATCTATGTATTTAATTCTTCCTCACACTACAACCTCTCTAAAACCCTGTCTCCCTCCGTGCCTCTTGTCACATAATCCGTGTCCTCAGGTTTGTGTGTAAAGGTACACGGATAGTGCCTCGCAGCCTGTTGAGCCAAGTCACTGCATCATCCCTCTCCTCTGTAGGGGCCTCTTATTTACACTACTCAGCCAATGTTTGTTTTTTTGTCACTTCCGGCAATGGGAGACTTTCATCAAAGACTATATGACAATGTCATCGTAGTGACATGTCATAAACAGGTCGTGATAGCTGAAAAGTGACTTCATTCAGCACACAAACGGCATTCGATTTCAGCTAGTTGGGTTGTGGTATGCAGGCATAAATTAACTGTAGTTTTATTATAATGTAACTCTTATGGCCTCCGTTGTACCACAAACAGGCCATTTTATGGAGTGCATTAATGAATGATGAACATAGAAGTCACTCAGAGGTCATTAATGTTTCTGATTTCCTATAGAGCTGTTCTAGAACTGAGCTGAATGCAGACTCGGATCATGATAATGATGATGCAGGAAAGGGCCATAAGCTGGCAATAAGAGGCACCATTAATGTAGGCATTGTGCTAACTATGGTATTGTTTGGACTATAGTGAAAGATCTAATCTGCCTTCAAATAATCTCATCTGCTGTGTTATTATCCATCAATAGTGTTTCCTATGATGGTCGTCAGACATACAAGACTAATGGCTCTTTCACTCTTTGCCTTCTCGGCCCAACACTAGCTCCACCCTAATGTTGAAATCAAACTGTTAATTAGTCCATTAAAGCTCCCATTTCAACCCATTAAACTGTATTAGAATAGAGCTATCCAAGCTGTAATTGATACAGCCTGACCAGTTTGTTTGGCTGGGATGGTAAAAAAAAGAGGCTTAAATAGATTATCCTGGCACACAGTTATCTGTCTGCGTGTGCTTTTCCCTTTCTCTAAGAATTACATTTATAAAGGGTAGATCACTGGTTCCTACCACATTGTGACGGATTGATTTGGTGTGTGTTCAACAGGTACCAGTCACGGTGTGTCAGTGTCTGAGATCCTAGCAGTCAGGGAGCTCGACGTGGACAGCGGGACGAAAGATGACGGCAGGTGGCAGAAAATGCCTCAGAAATCGACCGAGGCCTATCCATATGCATTCACAGGTAAGAATGTTGACAATCTTGAGCAATCTACAGATATTGGATTCAATATGGTAGATGACACTGCAAAGTAAATCCTATGTTCTGTTAAGCCTCTCTCCCGTCACTGCCTTTGTGTCCCCCTGCCACAGTGTCCTACGTGGAGAGAGCGTGGCAGCACCGCTGGCGGTGTAGTGACGTCACCTTTCACTGCCTAGAGGGGGCGCTGTGTCAGCAGTGGGTCCAGACCATCAGAGAGCAGCTCACAGCATTGAGTATGGCTGATTTTATTACTGACTCTCTATTCAGTGTACACTGTTACGGTCACTGAATATGCTTTGTGAAGTCTAGTTGCGAGGCTAACTCAGAAATGAGTATGGGCCTCAGTCGGTACTGATATGCCCTTCTCTCTGGAAAAACCAGTAACATCTTTCACTTGACTTTTCTCAGCCAGCAGACCCAAGCATTTGCTGGTGTACATCAACCCCTATGGGGGCAAGCAGCAAGGCGAGCGTATTTACGAGCAGAAAGTCGCCCCTCTCTTCACCCTTGCCTCCATCTCCACGCACGTGATTGGTGAGTTCCTGCCAACAACATTAAACATGCTTTAATAAAAGATGCAGTCTTTATGGGCCAAGTCACATTTCTCACTGTAGGCAAATGGGCACAAGCTCTCTCAAGCCGCACATGATTGTGACATAATTTACGGCCGCCATCCATCAGCCATGTTCCTTAATGGATAAGATGATGGTCGATGAATACTGGATTACTTTACATTCGTTTTACTTCTCAGACTGGAGAACCACTGTGGACATCGTAATTTCATTGTCACAAATTATGACCAATTGTATTTTCAACAATATAGAAGCTTGGATTGATAAAGATATTAATAGTTGAGCATTTAAAAAAATATATAAATCTAAAATGGGTACGAAATCGTGAAAACAAACTATTCCTTTAGCTACACATTGTTATAATGATTAGAAAAGGTAAATTGCTGCTTTGTGGCTAGAATTATTTATGGGAAATGCTTATTCAATATATTGCTCCAAGCTAGTGAAGGATTACTCCCAAAATCCAAAATATTGCAGATTATAGTGCAAATTATGAAACCATCAAGCGATATCATCTAGTCGATTGTAAACCTGTTCAATATATTGATTTAAAATCATAACTTTTCAAGTGTATCCCATCTACAGGAAGCACTTGAATGAAAAATGTAAAGCATGCTGAGATGTCTAACGCTTTCCTTGTCATTGGTTGTCATAGTTACAGAGCATGCCAATCATGCCAGGGACCACCTGAGGACAGAGGCTGAGTTGAAGAAATATGATGGGTAAGTCATGGATTGAGACATTTCCCAGCAAACCAAAATTTGGTTCTGTGAATGTTCCCAGAATATTTATTAGGTTGCCCCCAAAGGTTCCAGTTGTGATGCTGGTTATACTGGTTATACAATGTTCGTATAAAAATATTTGCCTGATGTTGCAAGAACTTTCCCAGGAAACCTTTTGTTATTACGTTACCTGGAAACTTAAGGGAACGTTCTGTGGTGATTTTACATATGTTGTGCAAATGTTACATTTAAAAAAAAAAAAAATCTGGAATAAACTAAAACATTAGCTGAATGTTTTTGGGATGTTGTCATCCTAATGTTAAATAAAACCCAAATTAGATGTTCCTGGTTTGCGGGGTTCTCAATGTCCTTGTTTGGGAAGCCCCTTTTGTATTCTGGTTTTCAGCCCAAACATCAGTCATATTCAGAGTTGAACTAAAAACCACCCCAGGCCCAGTATATTCTGCCTCTCAAACAGCAAACAAAAACATTAGTGCTGTTGTTTTGACCTCTGTGTGCGACCTGACCTTCGACCTCTATGCAGAGTGGTGTGTGTGGGCGGGGACGGCATGTTCAGTGAAATGGTTCACGGCCTTGTCTCCCGGACCCAGAGGGACAACGGCGTGGACCAGAACAGCCCGGAGGAGAAGCTGGTACCCTGTACTCTGCGCATCGGCATTATACCCGCAGGTTAGAGCATACACACTCGCACACATACCACTATTTTGACACCGCAGTGATCAGGGCCGGCCCGCTCATTAGGCAGCATTAGACGGCTGCCTATGGTGGCAGAATGACAAGGGTGACATTTTCTGAGCCAAACTGACCAAGATGCACCTACAACAACACATAAAACCGCTCATAATTTTGCCCAGAAGTTACAATTTCTCTCAACCAGTGGCATGTTTGCTTTTTAGGTGAGTGCTGATGCCGCCCTATGATAAGTAGTGTCCGCTTTGTCAAAGGCAGGGATGCAAAATATTTATCTTGTCCTTTCCCAGCCTGTCTCGCCAGGGTGCTGTTGGAGAGACGCATTGCTGCGGCACTCCACCAACATTCTGTCAAAAAAAGGATGTAACAAATGATGTAGCGGATATAGTACGTGGCTTTTTCTGTAGCCTACAGGCTGGAGATAACAGGCTTACCACATGGATGGACATTCCATTGTGGGCTGACATGGTAGACAACGCCCCAGAAAGCACTGACTGACGCCAACGTTTTTTTTTTTGGTCCGGCCTTCTATTTCTTTCGGTGTTTTACACACTGTAGGCCTACCACATAAATTGTATTTCAAGCAACACTAGGTCAGGGATGGGCAACAAATCCTCTGGGGCCTGATTGTGTCATACTTTTGCCCAAGGGAACACAACTGACACCAATAATCAACTAATCATAATCTTCAGTTTAGAATGCAATTAGTTTCACCAGCTGTGTTGACTAGGGATGGGCAAAAAGTGACACTACTCCTGCCCTGAGAACTGTAGTTGCCCATCGCTGTTGTAGGCTATACCTCAGTAAGCACAGAACGATGCTGACACCTTTTGGACTTTTTTTTCAGTCCCGACCGGCCTTGATTTACATGTCCATAGACGTTGATTTTTGCTTCAGATTTTGGCCTAAACATAGACGTCTATAAATGACATTTTTAACTTTCATTCAGAAATGAAATGAATGAACCTGATTTCATTGTCTGTAAAATATGTATTTTCAATGCCCGGAAAATAAAAATGTTCACCTTTTCATTCAGAATCGAAATTGAACCTACCTTCCATGTCTGGAACAATACGTATTTTAGACATATTTTTTACGTCATTTTGCTTACTGGGACTATTCTTGCAGGGGCAGCAATTATTTTTGTCTCATCTAGGGCAGCAGAACGGCCAGGACCGGCCCTGGCAATGATCACGTCATAGCTATCAATAACTGATGTTGACAAGATGTCAAAAACTGTGACATGATAAGATGGGACCTGACTGTGTTGTCTGTTTACAAACGAATACGTCAACGATGAGTTCCATTTCATGTACACTACAGTATCTTATCTGTGTGCTGATTTCCGCGTTCCACTTTTCTGTCCTGCATGCTCACACGCTGCAGAGTTCTTTTTCTTTTTTTTCTGTGTAGTCAGAAACATAAGGTTCCGTTGTTTGTGTGTGTGTTATCCAGGTTCAACGGACTGCATCTGCTATGCAACTGTAGGCATCAACGACCCTGTGACCTCGGCCTTACACATCATAGTGGGTGAGTGCAGTTGTCCATATTGAAATATTGGCAGCACTTCCCATTAAAATGCATTTAAAAGTGACTCTAAAGGAAGTGGAACTAAAATGCTTACGCTGCACCGATAAGTAGCATAAGCCACCTTTTATCACCGTTCCAGGTAATTCCTCAGGACTATTGTGCATAGAAATGTTTGTCACATTTGTTACTTCTATACTAACCCTACCACACACTCAGCTGACCAACAAGTGGCAGCAGGTGACCTACTTATTCAATGGTTTTGAGATGAGAGGAAACTGCTGGAGGTGTGTGTATGCATGTATGTGAGTTTGAGCGCATGTGGGTGGGTTGTATCAGTAGAGGCTGTTGGGAGGAGCTATAGGAGGACAGGCTCATTTACAATATGGAAACCACATGTTTGACTTTGTTCCATTTATTCCATTCCAGCCATTACAATAAGCTGGTCCTCCTATAACTCTACCCACCAGCCTCTACTGGTGTGTATGTTTTATAGTAAAAGTACACAAATCCGTAACACCTGTGTAGGACACTGTACTACACACATCTGTGGAGGATTACTCATACTAGACTTGGGGGGCGGGGGTGGTCTCTTCACAGGAGATGCCCAACCAATGGACGTATGCTCGGTCCATCACAACAACACATTCCTGAGGTACTCTGTGTCCCTGCTTGGGTACGGTTTCTATGGCGACGTGCTGGCAGACAGCGAAAGGAAACGGTGGATGGGACCAGCCAGATACGACTTTTCAGGTTGGTCAGAAGAGTAGCTTTAACACTTAGGAAACTTTTAATATTAATACTGTTGTGGTAGACTGTTGCTAATGATATTGTATGCCATTGTTTGTGCAGGTTTTAAGACGTTTCTCACACATCATTACTATGAAGGGACTGTGTCTTTTCTACCAGCAACGGACATATTGGGAACTCCACGAGACAAGACCAGGTGTAGAGCTGGGTATGTACTACTGTACAAATGCAACCTGTCCAATAATATCCACAACCAATTGTGTAGTTTAGTATTATACCCACATGTTTGTCTATGTAAATATCATCTAGATTTGGCTAGCCAACTCCATTCTCCCCTGTCCTCACTCCATCCCTGAGTTCCAGGTGCTTCATATGCCAACACAACGGACAGCTGTATTCCGAGGATGCCCCAGAGATTTGCGAGACTGATCCAGATGTTTCAGACAGTGGTAAGTATTTCTGCCTGAACACCCATATGACCTCAAGCCAATGCACCATGGGTCTCTACAAAAACCACTATGCATTTACTTCAAAAGAACCAACCTCTATTTCTGCTCCCAGAATACAAAGGGGGTGGCGGGTGATCAGAGGGAAGTTCCTGGCCATCAACGCGGCCAGTATGAGCTGTGCCTGTCCCCGTAGCCCCAAGGGCCTGTCCCCCGCTGCCCACCTCGCTGACGGCACCACCGACCTCATCCTCGTACGCAAGTGCTCTCGATTCAACTTCCTGCGCCACCTGCTACGCCACACCAGCAAATACGACCAGGTAACCACACTGGGTGGGGCTACTGCAATGATGTCATGTTTTTTATGGCTACTCCAACCCGGGTCCATAGGAGTGTTTGCATGAGATGTGTTAACTCTTCAATTCCCTGTTTCGGGGAGTTGATTTTCTCACTTCTGTCTCTTTTCCCTTCAGTTTGACATGACCTTTGTAGAAGTGCACCGTGTGCGGCGCTTCCACTTCACCCCGCGCTACTGCCAGAGTGACTCCGAGTTGGACCTGAGGGAGAATGGCAAGAGGCTCTTCAGCCAGATCTGCCGAGACCACCCGGCCTGCAGCTGTAGCCCTGCCTACAGCAGCTGGAACTGTGATGGCGAGATCCTCCCTCATGCTGCCATTGAAGTCGGGTGTGTAACCACTCCCTATAACCTGTTGTGCAAATATACAGTGCATTCGGAAAGTATTCAGACCCCTTCACTTTTTCCACATTTTGTTACATTACAGCCTCATTCTAAAAAAATTTTTTTTTAAATAAATCGCCACAATAACCCATCATGACAAAATCTGAACCAAAAATGTCCATTTGTCATTCTTGAGATGTTTCTACAACTTGGAGTCCACCTATGGTAAATTAATATGACTGGAAATTATTTGGAAAGGCACACACCTGTCTAGATAAGGTTCCACAGTTGACATTGCATGTCAGAGCAAAAACCAAGCCATGAGGTCGAAAGAATTGTCCGTAGAATGCCGAGACCGTATTGTGTCGGGGGAAGGATACCAAAAAATGTCTGCATCATTGAAGGTCCCCAAGAACACAGTGACCTCCATCATTCTTAAATGGAAGAAGTTTGGACCCACCAAGACCCACCCAGCCAAACTGAGCAATCGGGGGAGAAGGGTCTTGGTCAGGGAGGTGACCAATAACCTGATGGTCACTCTGACAGAGCTCCAGAGTTCCTCTGTGGAGATGGGAGAACCTTCCAGAAGGACAACCATCTCTGCAGCGCTCCACCATTCATGCCTTTATGGTAAAGTGGACAGACTGAAGCCACTCCTCAGTAAAAGGCACATGACAGCCTGCTTGGAGTTTGCCAAAAGGCACCTAAAGGACTCAGACCATGAGAAACTAGATTCTCTGATCTGATGAAACCAAGATTGAACTTTTTGGCCTGAATGACAAGCGTCAAGTCTGTAAGTAACCTGCCACCCTCCCTACGGTGAAGCATGGTGGTGGCAGAATCATGTTGTGGGGATTTCTTTCAGCGGCAGGGACTGGGAGACTAGTCAGGATCAAGGGAAAGATCCTTGATGAAAAACTGCTCCAGAGCGCTCAGACTGGGGTGAAGGTTCACCTTCCATTTGGACAATGACCCTAAGCACACAGCCAAGACAATGCAGGAGTTGCTTCAGGACAAGCGTCTGGATGTCCCTGAGTGGCCCAGCCAGAGCCTGGACTTGAACCCGATCGAACATCTCTGGAGAGACCTGAAAATAGCCATTTTTGCTTTATCATTATGGGGTAATGTGTGTAGATTAATGAGGGGGGAGGGGGACTTTTTAATACATTTTATAATAAGGCTGTAGCGTAACAAAATGTGGAAAAAGTGAACGGGTCTGAATACTTTCCGAATGCACTGTAACCCACTTCTGAAAGTGCAGTGCAGAAACTCAACATTTGATTTGATTTCCTGCCTTTTGTTTGCTTAAAACAATATCTTATTTGTCTTCTGCTCTTCCAGAGTGCACTGCCAGTTGATCAAGCTGTTTGCGCGAGGGATCGAAGAGCAGCCTGTGTTTGAGGACCTTCCCAACCCGTGTGTAGTATAGATCCCCCCCCACTGCTGCCCTACCCTATCAAAGTCACTGGAACAGTTCTACTGCATTTCAAAGGCTACTGCTGTCATATCCTTACCCCTGTGCCCTACCTTTTTCTGATGTGCTTTGAGGTCTTTCAGACATCTGTTTTCTGGGGCCATTTTTGTTTGTCTGCCACATTTTAGAGGACACAAGTTCACAGGTCAAAGAGTACTGTTGATGGTACACTTACAGAGAGGTTCACTATCCACATCCACTATACTGAAGAAGAAATCATGAAAATACTAAAGCGGTATTGAATGTAGCTCTTTTCCGCTCTCCTTTTTCAATCGAGCGATGTTAACCTAGCAATTAACAATTAACATGCTGTTCAACTCCTCTTTGCACGTTTTACAATGTATGCTGCTCCAAATTATGAATAACTGTTACGTTTAGTTTATTTATTCATTTAGAGAAAACATTTAATTAGAGGATGTTTGAATTTTGCTAGCTGCTTGCACTTTTGTTTCAAATAGGCCGAATGCGCTTTGACCTTATAAGCAATGCCTTGTTAGAAGTTATTTTACAGCATGAATTTGTATTGTATTAATGATCGGATATTGGGTGAACCAGAACTCTCTCGGGCAGTGTTTCCCAACTCCAGTCCTCAAGTACCCCCAGCAGTACATTTTTATTGTGGTCCCGAACAAGCACAACTGATCCTACTTGTCAACTAATCATCAAGCCCTTGACAATTGAACCAGGGGCCTCATTTATCAACCCTGCATACATGTCTTACTTAGTTCTGAGGTACGTGGAGATTCTAGAATTTCTCCAACAAATGTATCAAACTGTCACACGCAACATATACATACGCATGTTGTGATTGTTAAACCATACTATATTTGTGGGCTTGTAAACGAGCACTAAAACCTGACTTGGAAAACACCTCCCATTCACATTTTATGGTAACAAAAATTCCCACATTTGCTGTATGATTTGGAGATTCTGGAGCTGGGCCAGGATAGTTTCAAAAAGAAATCGCAATAGCAAATTTGATCACAATTCTGTAGATGTGCGTGAAGAATGTTATTTTTTATATATATATTTTGCAGTGACCTATGCCTCCTATAGCGAGTGCCAAACACTGTCCACACGTACTGCACGATCCAGTCAAACAATTTAAAAGTAAATGCTACAGCCCACACTTCTATGTAAGATACTAATTGTTGTTGAATATTTTGTTTATCAATAGAAGATAGAAACACAATCTCCTGCCTTGGTATAGGTTCTGAGATGAATAAGCTATTGTGTCTCGCTCCTGTCACAAAGCAATACTGTGGCCTACCCATACTGTCATATAGGCTACCGGTCTATTTACTTTTGAATGAGTGATGGATAAGTGGTAGCCTAATATTTGTTGCGTAGCGGGAATAAAGCAGTCGTCAGAAAAGGAACGATGTCCTGCAATATGATTTAGGTGTATATAATGAAAGTTAAATTAAATATATTAGGCAACATGCTGCTACGCGATCTTCATACCAACGGCAAATGCATCCGTGTTATCATTAGACCAACATTTTGTTTTTGTTCGCCTAACATTCGTAGAATTCCTGTGCATCAAACACCTCAATTTCCCCCAAAATAACAATATTTGCTTGCAATACCACTAGAAGTTGCATGGTTTGAGATTTGTGTGGAGCTATGCACGCTTTTCCATCAAGTTCAAAATTGTGTGCTGTTGGGGGTACTTCAGGACAGGAGTTGGGAAACACTGCTCTAGGGGTACCAGATACCAGCCAGACTCTTACCTTTAAAGGAGAAGTTAGATCATTATTTTTTACAAACAAATCTGTATTTCGAATGTAAATGGTATGTTATAGAAGGGTCCAGACCCTTTTTTTTTTTTTTGCGATTTCATGTGTTTGTGAGACCCCAAACAGTGATTCACTTCCTCATCCTCGTTGTGCAATACGGGTGCTCTGGAAAAAAAACACGAGTAAATGCTCCAAATACGTAGTCTTTTAAACGACAATGCTCTCCGTATAGTAATGCAGGTCTTTAGATATTGTACACATGTAATTGTCATTCCGAAACTTTTCCGCAACGTTATAATCAGTTGGCTTCTAGGTACCCTCATTAAGGCCATAAGTCACTAAAGCAGGTCTTAGTAACTGGTATCTGGGCCTTTGAGCCATAAAATTGGCTAATGGTGTCCTTAAGAGATTAAGATGTTTCAAATGTGTTGTCTAATCAACCCCTCCTCTGGTGGTAGATTTTCTGCAAATCTCTTAGATGAACGTGTCTGTCTCCCCTCTATCCATATGTCTGTCTAATAAATCTTTAAAAATAGAAGTTGTTCACGTCATCTTTTCCATACAGCATTTCTTCACACCTTGAACAGTTTTAAATTCTAAAGACCTCACTATACTGGGAGCTTTCCGGTTTATTTGGGTGTTTTTTGAGCATTTTTGGAGCTTTCTCAGAGCTCCTGTACTGCACAACAAGGATGAGGAAGTGAATCGTTGGTTGGGGTAAAAAATAGAGACATAAAAAACTACAATGTCCTTTAATGTGACATTGAAACAAACCATCACCAAATCTAATGGTACACAAAATGTCCAGACTGGCAAGATTCGCATGGGATGCTGAAAAATCAACAATGTAGCTCGTCAACACAGTGTATGTGCTAAAACGTGTGACTTGTTACCATAGAAATAGTGGCTTTAGGCACATTTTACCAAGCTATCTCTGCTATTTGTGGCATTGTCATTCCAGGTTTAGATTCCTTGATATCTGAGGTATAGCAGTTAAAATGAAATTCCACCCAAAAACGATCTTTTGACATTTGTTTCATTAGTCCATTGATTGATATTGTCTCAATGTTTTCCATGTCAGCAATCAAGTTTTCAAGATGTATAACTTTCAAAATACAGAAATACAGCTGATATGATGCATTTTGCATCATACGGCTGTATTTCTGTATTTTGAAAGTTAAGATATCTAACTTGATTGCTGACATGGAAAACATTTTGGGACTATATCAAACAATGTACTAATGAGGCAAATACTAAAAGATTGTTTTTGAGTGGAGTTTCCCAAAAAGGATTCTGGTTCGAATCCCCAACTAGTTTTTTTTTTCCATGAGCAAGGAACCATAATTCCCCCTGTAAGTCGCTCTGGATAAGAGCTAAAATTACTTTTTTTTTTTTAGCTGTCTGAAAACGGTGTTTGGTGCCCTGCATATCATATTATCCCGTGCTGCACATACTATGCTGGGTGTCACTGCCCTCCGCACTGTCACGCTGGTCTTGCTGCTGCAGACTAGGACAATTGTAGCAGTTGCTGAACATGAATGTGCTGTGACAACAGTGACTAGCAAACACCACAAGGCTGTTTCCCCCATCTGACCAAAATACGAGTCTCTACTGTATGCTACGGTGACGTAGCTTGGTTTAGACTCATTGTGCAGTGATTTTTACTTTGGCATCCTCCTTGGCAGAATTACAGAATTACGCTGATTCATCATCCCCTGTGACATCCACCAGCACTAGGCACCCATTCAGTTTGGTTCACTTCCAGGCCCATTAGAAACTCTGTATCAGCGGGGCCACTCTTAATGCTGCATTCTTAATCTTAGAGGTGCCCCACTCATTTATGTCGACCCACTTTACATTATAGGAGTGCTGACTGTAGCAGAGTGTGGCTCCCCTATGGAGGGGAGAGCAGTGTGCGTGTGTCTGAGAGGCCATTACTCCACTAGAAATTGTGGGGCCCTAGTCGTCATCCCTAAGGAGTGTGTGTGTGGTGTCAATACAGCGCTGTGGGAAGTGCAGTGTAAACGCAGCCACAACATGGCAGAGGCGGCTTCATGAGGCTCAGCACTGCGTAGCACCAATCAACTCTGTCTTGTAAGGGTTCTCAGTGCATGAGTAATGACACCACACACACACAGCACACTCGTTAGGTTACAACTGATATCCTGATTAATTGGTATGTTTTTACCAATAAAACCCTAAACAAGCGCACAACAGAAACCCCCTCTGTGATCTTGCAGGTTTCAAGATGTTACAGATATGTAAACTCAGCAAAAAAAGAAGCTATTTTCAAACTTAACATGTGTAAATATTTGTATGAACATACGATTCAACAACTGAGACATAAACTGAACAAGTTCCACAGACATGGAGTAATGTGTCCCTGAACAAAGGGGTGGTAAAAATATAAAGTAACAGTCAGTATCTGGTGTCGCCACCAGCTGCATTAAGTACTGCAGTGCATCTCCTCCTCATGGACTGCACCAGATATACCAGTTCTTGCTGTGAGATGTTACCCCACTCTTCCACCAAGGCACCTGCAAGTTCCAGGACATTTCTGGGGGAATGGCCCTAGCCCTCACCCTCCGATCCAACAGGTCCCAGATGTGCTCAATGGGATTGAGATCCGGGCTCTTCGCTGGCCATGGCAGAACATTGACATTCCTGTCTTGCAGGAAATCACACACAGAACGAGCAGTATGGCTGGTGGCATTGTCATGCTGGAGGGTCATGACAGAAGGAGCCTGCAGGAAGGGTACCACATGAGGGAGGAGGATGTCTCCCCTGTAACGCACAGCATTGAGATTGCCTGCAATGACAACAAGCTCAGTTCGATGATGCTGTGACACCGCCCCAGACCATGGACCCTCCACCTCCAAATCGATCCCACTTCAGAGTACAGGCCTCGGTGTAACGCTCATTCCTTTGACGATAAACATGAATCTGACCATCACCCCTGGTGAGACAAAACCACGACTTGTCAGTGAAGAGCACCTTTTGGCAGTCCTGTCTGGTCCAGCAACAGTGGGTTTGTGCCCATAGGTGACTTTGTTGCCGGTGATGTCTGGTGAGGACCTGCCTTACAACAGGCCTACAAGCCCTCAATCCAGCCTCTCTCAGCCTATTGCGGACAGTCTGAGCACTGATGGAGCGATTGTGCGTTCCTGGTGTAACTTGGGCAGGTGTTGTTGCCATCTTGTACCAGTCCCGCAGGTGTGATGTTTGGATGTACCGATCCTGTGCAGATGTTGTTATACGTGGTCTAGCACTGCGAGGACGATCAGCTGTCCGTCCTGTCTCCCTGTAGCGCTGTCTTAGGCGTCTCACAGTGCAGACATTGCAATTTATTGCCCTGGCCACATCTGCAGTCCTCATGCCTCCTTGCAGCATGCCTAAGGCACATTCACGCAGATGAGCAGGGACCGTGGGCATCTTTATTTTGGTGTTTTTCATAGTCAGTAGAAATGCCTCTTTAGTGTCCTAAGTTTTCATAACTATGACCTTAATTGCCTACCGTCTGTAAGATGTTAGTGTCTTAACGACCGTTCCATAAGTACATGTTCATTAATTGTTTATGGTTCATTGAACAAGCATGGGAAACAGAGTTTAAACCCTTTACAATGAAGATCTGTGAAGTTATTTGGATTTTTACAAATGATATTTGAAAGACAGGGTCCTGAAAAAGGGATGTTTCTTTTTTTGCTGAGTATATGAAGAATGATGTGGAAGTCTGTCTATTTTGGTTGAAAGTGGAACATTCTAAGAAATGACTACATAAAGAGTATTTAAACCTCTGAATAATTGTGTGGACATGTTATTGACTGTGTTATGCCTGCTGCAATCGGCAAATGTAATGATGTTTTGCAGAACATTAATTTCCAACACTGATGCAATAATACATTGTCAGAGGCTTGAGGTCGTTTTGCATAGCAGAATTATAGGCTCTTTCACAAAGGGGTTGAAGGAGACTAGAAATATTAGGCATAATCAAATCCCGCTAATTCACAAACACACACAGGAACCTATGATTATTAACATTGCACTTTGCAGATATCGCTCTTCCATTTCCTGGTTGCTAAAATGAAAATTTTGCCTGATTTCAGCTTGTGACGAAATAAGCTGGTATAGTGTAGATCATTTTACCATCTAAACCACTGAAATGTATTTTCCATAACCAAAAATATTGTTGTTTCAGCTGTTTGAAGCTGGTGAACAAAACTAAAGGAAGAGACGCAAAAACAAATCTTAAGAATGGCAAGAATAGAAATTGTGCACATAGAACAGATCTACCGCTTCTTAATCTAAATAACTCACAAATTTGTTCGGGTCGCCCAAAAAGTTATACTGCTCTTTTATTTTAAATACATTGGAAATGCAGGTGATCACTGATGTTAAACTATATGAAATGCTGTGGGGTCGGAAGAGATTTGTCTAATCCGTGTCATTTTGACTGAACGTCATTAACTTCCAGTTGACTGACAAGGTCAGAAGGAAGTAAAGGTTAGGGAACTTTAATACACTTGAGAGAAAATGGATACCTCCATTAAAATAACGGTGCCTAACCTAATAAAGCGGAGGGACCAGGGCAGTCGAAAGGTGATGACATGGACCTTTTATGTAATAGAATGAGACTTTTTTTTCCACTGAGCTGCCTCTGGAAAAAGATGCCCTGTCAAGCAAGACTGTGGAGTTAGTCAATGTAGGGGAATTTCACCGGAGAGGGTTCAGGACCTCAATGCCCTGCTGTTGACCAGGTTCTGTGGTTAGATGTCCTCGGGGATTGGGAATTGAATTGAGCCTCGGCTACAAAATCACCAGTAATGTAA
Organism: Oncorhynchus masou masou; assembly: GCF_036934945.1. Taxonomy (NCBI): domain Eukaryota; kingdom Metazoa; phylum Chordata; class Actinopteri; order Salmoniformes; family Salmonidae; genus Oncorhynchus; species Oncorhynchus masou. The sequence continues at coordinate 46,589,914 of NC_088233.1, forward strand.
GGGAAAAACACAAGTTATATTTGGGCCATATCTGGGAAATGTATTACAGTATGTGCCTAATTCATTTGGGGTTTACTTGCTCGTTTAGAATTAGTATCAAGTGCCATTTAATGAAGCTTCCATAACAAGGGGAAATCAATAAGCCCTTGCTATTGAAAGTGATGTAGACTACAGTTTATATCACAACAAATATAAAGGTATTTTGTGCCACAAATTAAAAGCAATTTGTTAGTAAAAAATATAAATATATTTGAAATGGCAGGTCAACACACTTAGGAGGTAAATTACCTGGATACAGGGCTTTACCAAGTCGATGAAAGCTAGCGGCCTGTCTCCGAGGTTCACAGCTCTATTATCAATACAGATATGGGACTCAAAGCCAGTGTGCTTCCTCATATCTTGGACCTTTAATGACAGCAAACGCTAGCGCTCGCCCCATTTAGTTGACGAACACACATTTGTGAGGGAGTAGACAAACGAGACGCCACTTGGTTTTATGGGCTCGTTACATAAAAATGACAGCAAGGAGAAATATAAAGCTACAACAGCACTTTTATGCCACTGCCCCTGGCATGATGGGGAGATATTTATACTCTACCCTTCCCAGCCGCCGTCTTTTCTCACTGTTGTGATACCGGCCATACATTGCGCACTATCTGGACCAGCATGACAATGAAGCAGGGTCATTTTCCACTCGCTGTTGCATCTGCAAAGTGGATTCCAATCTCACACACACACAACCTATAGACACACACGAAAGCATGTGTGTGTTTGTGTGTGTATAACCCTCTCCACAAACCCCACACAAAGGGCTCTTCAATCTGTATTGCGAAGTTAAGCGTAACTGCATGATTGAATGTTCCCGAGTTAGCGGAGACCGCACCTCAAACACGGAGAAGTGCTGCACATGTGTGCTCAATCTGAAATTACCTTTACATTTCTAGCGCGCAATCTGTAATGCTTCAACGATACAGGTTGAATAGAGCCCCCACTCACAGTAATAGACATGGCGAGATTCAGAGTGTGCCTGGTGAGATAGCAAGATATCCCAACCAAACTGCAGTGTTTGGTGCTGTTTAGCAAGATGAAAAAGCAGCTCTTCACTTCCATGGCAGCCTTGATGGGGGCCACATGGAGAAACTGCTGCTATCACTAACCTCTCCATACTATCAGCCAACCCACTGAGCCACTGCAATGCAGAGCTTATCTAGAAATCAACATAGGCTAACAGGAACTTAAGAGTAAACAGATTGGTCTGCCATTTACTGTCCTTACATAGACCCTTCAGTGAAAATATTTCCAGGATATGCTAATCGACCTTCCTGCTATGGCTAAGAAATTAGCAACTGGACTGTTTCACCACTAAATGCAGATGGAATTGCACAGCTCATGATGCTGTAAAATATATGCTGCAAGATATTCCAGTAGTGCTTGCTGTTACAAGAGCGCACACACTTTCCTGTAAATTATACTACTAAGCATACATACTCATACGCATCTGTAATGGGTCGTGTCCCACTGCGGGTCTAATCGACTGGATCCATGATTTTTTGGGAGCTCATCCATTGGGAACAGTGTTCATGAAAAGCCTGTGCTGCCATATACTCCTTTTCTCATTGAAACTGTTAAAGGGTCTGCTTCTGCTGAAGAGATGCTTGTGAAGAAGCTATATGACACAGTGGGGTCAATTCACCTAACGTATTATCATTGGATAATTTTGTGTGAGAGAGAGAGAGAGAGAGAGAGCAAGAGGGAGAGTTCAGTGAACAGGGAAAATTACCATATTGATCATGGGTCGGCTGCCTTTGTAGCAGGGAGAGCGGACCTTGGGTCTCTCCTCTCAAGCAATGAAAGATACATTTCCTCCATCTCCTCTCAACCCAGACCAATCAAAAGCTCATCCTCTCGCCACTCAGCCAATGAAAAACAGATTTCCTCTCTGCCTCACCATATCACTATATATATATATATATATCAATTTTCAGAAATGTTGGCAAATTATCATGATTATTTTTGTATATGTTTTTTTTATGAAAGAGATTGGTGTTTTTCCACATCTAATCATGGCATGGGATTGTTAAATGACAGAGATGTATTTGTTTGAAATCTATCACTAGATGGTTTCATTTTAGAGAGACAAATAATCAAATGTTGTTGCAAAATGCTATATATCCACCCCACTTTCAGTAGCACTGCAAGGTTTTACACAGTCAAATGTGACAAATATATTTTTTACTAAAGAACTATGCAAATGAATCATATGTGACATCAATATGTATTTTTTAAATGTTTTTTTTATCAATACAGTAATATGAGATCTGTTTGTAAAATACACAGGATACGCACGTTCCATTCCAGCTAAACAATGGATATACTGTATAGTATAGTATACTGTATAATCATATCTAAAATATATCAATAAAACATCTGAGAACAGTAATATTTTACAGACAGATTAAGGTACTCATAAGCATTCATTTCAGATGAAAAATGGATTGCCCAAAAAGTACATTTTTACAATACCGTGTAAATAAATGAAATGGTCTGACACTGAAGTGGACATAAGCATTCATTTCAGATGAAAAAAAACATACAGTAAATGTGAAAAATGTGTCTATATAGTATTTTGGAAATAAACCCTTTAAAAATATATAGAATTTGTAGCAGTGAACATTTAGCCTCAAATCTTGAAATGCAATGAAATAAAACTCCCTCAGCTACAATACTGAACCTCACGTACATCCCATTATCAAACTCCCTCTGTTTTCAGGAAACACCAATCTACGAGGTTGCAAACGGTATCATGACAAAAATGCAGGTAATGCCACTTCCTCATGTGTGGGTCTCAACCCACCAGCCAATCTCAGTTCTGCTGCCCCAGAGACCACCCCAGACTGACATGACAAAGAGTATTGCCCAGGTGTAAAATAGTAAATAATGGCTACTTCTCAAAAAGTATTAAACTGTCAAGGAGTGAAACAAGGTTGTCCACTATTGGCATAACTATTTATTATGGCCATCGAAATGTTAGCTATTCAAATTAATTCCAACAATAATATCAAGGGGCTAGAAATCCAGGGCTCAAAAACAAAGTGGTCATTGTAAGCTGACGACTCATGTTTTCTTTTAAATCCGCAATTTGGATGCCTGCACAGCCTCATTGAGGATCTAGATAATTTCTCTAGCCTCTCTGGATTACAAGTGTACTGTACCACATTACTGTGTAGTTTACCAATGAAATGGTCTGACAGTGGAGAGGACATACTCCATATTCATATCCTGAAAGAAAGAAACAATCTCACTCCAAAGATTTTAATAGAAAGTTAGCAAAATTATAAGATCATGCTGTTTGTGGATAAATCACCCTGATAAATTATTTAGTCGTATCCCAGTTTACCCATTTACTTATGGCCCTGCCTACACCAAAAAATATCCCACTTTATTTGGAACAACAAGCCAGATAAAATTCAACAGGCCTATTTATATATTGAATATGATTTCTTAGGGCTGAAATGATTAAATATTAAATCATTGAGCCAACCTCTAACTAAAGGCTTCAGTCATATATAAGTTGTACTTAAATCCGAACTGGCGGTTAGAGAGTTGGACTAGTAACCGGAAGGTTGCAAGTTCAAACCCTCGAGCTGACAAGGTACAAATCTGTTGTTCTGCCCTGAACAGGCAGTTAAAGGCCGTCATTGAAAATAAGAATTAGTTCTTAACCTACTTGCCTAGTAAAATAAATAAAAATATTAGTAAGAATTGCTCACCCCGTGTTCAAAAATGTCCCTTTCCCTTTATTCAGATTATAACCTCTCACTTTCAGTTATCTGAAAATGAAATAATCTCCAAAATATCATTATTTTTAAAACAAGCCATAGAAAGCTGGTTGCAATTTATGTTTAATCCGCCAGTTAAGAAATAACAAATATTATATTATTAATTCAAACTAATTAACTAAAAATAAATATTTTAGGGGGGATTTAAAAAAACTTTGTTAATGATATCATGAAGAGGACTGGTGGAGTTATGTCACATGCAGCTAACACAAATAAATGGAAATGTCAGCTCTTTCCACAATGACAAAAAAACAGATTGCAGCATTACCACAAAAATGGAAGAGGGAAGTGGAAGAAGGAGAAGGTAAGGAACTTGTCTGTCAGCCCTACATTAAACACCAAAATTGGTTAAAGAAAATTGTGTGAAATAAAAAAGTATTCCACTTTAATTCAAGGGCCCAAAAATTGACAGCTGCGCCATACAGGTTGCAAAATAGTTGGGA